>NC_036854.1:53772263-53776393 GCF_002910315.2 Salvelinus sp. IW2-2015 | reverse complement strand
ACCCTGTAACTTCTTCTTTAACCTGATGAGGACAGAGGGCGCTGTTTTCACTTTGGGGGAAATTCGTGCCCAATTTAAACGGCCTCGTACTCAATTCTTGCTCGTACAATATGCATATTATTATTACTAGTATTACTAGTAAAACAGAACTCATTTGGCAGCACACCTTTCTGACCAGGAAGTGGAAAGTCTGAAAATGATGCTCTGTTCAAGGGCCTGCCTATAAATGGGCATGATACGTATGAGTATACATGCACGTCATACACCTTCCCCTAGATGTCAAGAGGAAGTGAGAGAAGAAATGAAGTGTTTATTCTTGGGTTCCTAGGACTGTCATCTGAGGAAGGTTTATGAAGGTTAGTGAAAATTAATATCTTTTGCTGGTTTATTCGCTAACGCTAACGTGCCTATTGCTATCGCTAACGTGCCTTGATGAATGAATGYGGTTGTGTGGTAGGCTATTGTAGTAAGCTAATATAATGCTATATTGTGTTTTCGCTGTAAAACACTTAAAAAAATCGGAAATATTCAAGATGTTTGTCTTTAATTTGCTGTACACCATGTATTTGTAATGTAAATGTAAAATGTAAATGTATTTTTCAGAAATGTTTTATGATGAGTATTTAGGTATTTCACATTGGTCTCTATAATTACTCTGGCTGCTTCGGTGCTATTCCTGACGGTAGCTGTGATGGTAGCAGCAATGTAAAACTGATTTATACCTCAAATATGCACATTTTTCGAACAAAACATAGATTTATTGTGTAACATGTTATAGGACTGTCATCTGATGAAGTTGTTTCTTGGTTAGTTTGGTTGGTTCTTGGTTAKTTTGGTTGGTTTCGTGCATGCTACCTGTGCTGTGAAAAATGTCTSTCCTTTTTTGTATTTGGTGGTGAGCTAACATAAATATATGTGGTGTTTTCGCTGTAAAACATTTTAAAAATCGGACATGTTGACTGGATTCACAAGATGTGTATCTTTCATTTGCTGTATTGGACTTGTTAATGTGTGAAAGTTTCTAGCTGGGGCTAGAAAGGTTAAGAATGATGGAGGCCACTGTGTTCTTTGAGACCTTCAATGCTGCAGACATTTTTTGGTAACTGTAAGGGTCCTGTGTGTAGCTGGTGTCCTGTCATGCGCAGGACAGCAGAATTGAGTCATCAATTTTACTMATTTACTCAATTTTACTCAAAAAGACAAATATACAAGTAACATTACGAGCCCACAAAGACGGACCGAATTACAATAAACAATCACTCACAAACACAACATGGGGAGCAGAGGGTTAAATAATAAACAAGTAATTGGTTGAGTGAAGCCAGGTGTGAAAGACAAAGACAGAACACATGGAAAATGAAAAGTGGATCGGCGGTGGCTAGAATGTCGGTGACGTCGACCCCCGAACGCCGCCCGAGCAAGGAGAGGGAACAACTTCGGCGGAAGTCGTGACAGTAACCTTCCCCACATCTGTGCCTCGACACAATCCTGTCTCAGAACACCACAAACACTTCCTTTCGACCTCATGGCTTGGTTTTTGTTCTGACATGCACTGTCAACTCTGGAACCTGTGTGTGCCTTTGCAAATAATTTCCAATCATTTGAACTGACCACTGRTGGACTCCAATCAAGTTCTAGAAACATCTCAAAGATGATCAACTGAAACAGGATGCACCTGAGCTAAATTTCAAGTCTCATAACAAAGGGTCTGAATATTTATGTAAATAAGGTATTTCAGCTTCGTATTTTAATACATTTCTAAATGTAAAAAAAAAAAAAAAATGAAGTGTTTTCGCTTTGTCTTTCTGTTGTAAGGTTCTGTATTGATTTTCTTAGTCAACCTTGTGTTCTGTTTCGTTGTGTTCTTGAACGTAGCCCTAATTCTTTGTATTCTGTTCTTGAACGTAGCTCTGTCTTTCATTTTTGATCATTGATTTCACCTGTGTTAGTTACTCACCTGGTCTCATTAAATCCTTATTTAGTTCAGTTCATTCTGTTTGTGCCTTTGTGAGATATTGTTCGTTTTGACTCTACTAAGCCTTTTCCTAGCTCATTTGTGAGAACCAGTTATAGCCTTCAGTCCTAGTTTCAATTCACCTGTGTATGATGAAATAAACACCTGCCGTGCTCTGCACGTGAATCTACACTTTTTTCTCCCTGATTATTCATTACAACTGTACCTACCATGTTGATTTCTACCTAATTTCAGACTTTTGTGTTCCAGTTCCTTATATTTGAAGATCCTTTTTTTCTAATGCTGTGTTATATATTTATAAATACGATAAATAGAAAGTAAACTTTGTTCAGATGTAGCCTAGTGCTTAGAGCGCTGGACCAGTAACCAAAAGGCTGCTGGATCAAATCCCCAAGCTGACAAGGTAAAAATCTGTTGTTCTGCCCCTGAACAAGGCAGTTAACCCATTGTTCCCTGGTAGGCTGTCATTGTAAATAAGAATTTGTTCTTCCCTGACTTGCATGGTTAAATAAAAAATAGTTTTAAGGAAGACAATAWGTTGCCAATGTCTAATATAATTTATAATTTTTTGCACATTTATAAAACACAAACTAGACAGCTAGTATAACAGTCTGTGGCTAAAATGCTGTTAGCGCTAACTGCGTGYGACAGAAACTGAACATATATTTTCCAGAATCAATATTAATTGATACWCCTATTTTAGTAATGTCTGCTCTTTGTGCAGTTTGAGGTTAAATTCTTGTCTATTACAGTAAAATAATGTCTCAATGTGTTTCGGTGTCCATAAAACTGATTCTGTTGGATCAAACCTCAAATGCATAATAAATAAATAAATAAATAATAATAAATGCATAATAATAAAAAACTCACAAAATCATCTGTAGCCTCCGAACTGTTGAAATGGAGAGATGAGAATCTCATGAACAYAATTGTGTTCTCCGTTTTGCTCTACGACCCCCACAAGCGTCTTGGGACTTATCTGATGTCGGTACAGCTGATCTGCCAACTTCTGTCTGTGGCAACCAAACAGTTTGGGCTACACACTAATAATGCCTTTATGGAAAGGTGACACTCCCACTAACATGTACATGTTGGTTGTTTTGCTCTAGGATGCCCACAGGCCTCACAAGACTCGTCTGAAAAATGAATGGAAGTACAGTGATATCGGAAAGTATTTTTGTTAATGTCTGACGTCATCTATCAGAGTGATCTAGTTTAATTGAAAGCTAATCATATACTTGACTAAAAAAATACAGGGTTGACAGGAATCGAAGACAAATTAGTTCTTAATGCAACCGCTGACTTACATTTTTTAAAATTATCCTTACTTTTCAATACAGGGTTCGCCAAGTGACGCGATAACAAACAAAATGGCGAAATATGCATTTAAAATATTTCGACAGAACAACGATTTATCATATTAAATATTGCTTACTTTGAGCTGTCTTCCATCAGATTCTTGGGCAATGTATCCTTTCTATGTTCTAATCTTCTTTTGGTCGATAGATGTCCTCTGTCTTCGAAATATCCATTAACGATCGACGGGACCACAAACGTGTCCAAAGTTTCAGAGTGCACAACAAAGAAATTCCTCAAAAATCGCACTAAACGGATATAAATTGCTATAAAACGGTTAAATTAACTACATTATGATGTTTTTAACAACTATAACGACTGAAACATGACCGGAGAAATATTGCTGGTTAGACAACGATTTGGAACGAGGCAAGTCCGATGTCCTTCACGCTTCAGGCGCGCGACGAGAAAGGGAGGTCCCTATACATTTTGGTCTTTTATAAATGGCTGTGATTGTCCAATCGATTCCATTCAAAACGTGATGACGTAACAGACACCCCAGAGGAAGACGTAGGCAGTGTCGGTTTCTTCATAGCATTCACTGTCGCCTTAAAACAGACTCCAGATCAGGGGTAAAAATTTCTGAAATCTGACCCCTGTCATGAAAAGTGCTGTAGATATTGTTCTGTACCACTCAGAGACAAAATTCAACTTCTATAGAAACTAGAGAAGTGTTTTCTATCCAATAATAACAATAATATGCATATTGTACGATCAAGAATTTAGCACGAGGCAGTTTAATTTGGAGACCCAAATATGCTAATGCGGAACAGCACCCTATAGTTCCAAGAAGTTAACA
>NC_036854.1:53762315-53767046 GCF_002910315.2 Salvelinus sp. IW2-2015 | reverse complement strand
CACCTGTCCACAACCTCAAACAGGCACACTCCAAACTCCACTATGGCCAAGACCAAAGAGCTGTCAAAGGACACCAGAAACAAAATTGTAGACCTGCACCAGGCTGGGAAGACCGAATCTGCAATAGGTAAGCAGCTTGGTTGAAGAAATCAATTGTGGGAGCAATTAATAGGAAATGGAAGACATACAACACTGATAATCTCCCTCGATCTGGGGCTCCACGCAAGATCTCACCCCGTGGGGTCAAATTATCACAAGAACGGTGAGCAAAAATCCCAGAACCACACGGGGGACCTAGTGAATGACCTGCAGAGAGGCTGGGACCAAAGTAACAAAGCCTACCATCAGTAACACACCAGGGACCAAATCCTGCAGTGCCAGACGTGTCCCCTGCTTAAGCCAGTACATGTCCAGGCCCGTCTGAAGTTTGATAGAGAGCATTTGGATGATCCATAAGAAGATTGGTAGAATGTCATATGTCAGATGAAACCAAAATATAACTTTTTGGTAAAAACTCAACTCGTCGTGTTTGGAGGACAAACAATGCTGAGTTGCATCCAAAGAACACCATACCTACTGTGAAGCATGGGGGTGGAAACATCATGCCTTTGGGGCTGTTTTTCTGCAAAGGGACCAGGACGACTGATCCGTGTAAAGGAAAGAATGAATGGGGCCATAAGAAGCATTTCAAGGTCCTGGAGTGGCCAGCCAGTCTCCAGATCTCAACCCCATAGAAAATCTTTGGAGGGAGTTGAAAGTCTGTGTTGCCAGCAACAGCCCCAAAACATCACTGCTCAGAGGAGATCTGCATGGAGGAATGGGCCAAAATACCAGCAACAGTGTGTGAAAACTTTGAAGACTTACAGAAAACGTTTGACCTCTGTCATTGCCAACAAAGGGTATATAACAAAGTATGAGATCAACTTTTGTATTGACCAAATACTTATTTTCCACCATAATTTGAAAATAAATCATTAAAAATCCTACAATGTGATTCTGGATTTTTTTTCTTCTGATTTGTCTGTCATAGTTGAAGTGTACCTATGATGAAATTACAGGCCTCTCATCTTTTTAAGTGGGAAAACTTGCACAATTGGTGGCTGACTAAATATGTTTGCCCCACTGTATGTGCCTCGACACAATCCTGTCTTGGAACTCTACGGACAATTCTTTGAACCCATGGCTTTAATCTGACATGGCATCATCTCTCCTACAGGTGTCTTTTATACTGATAACAAGTTCAAACAGGTGCCATTAATACAGGTAACGAGTGGAGGACAGAGGACCCTCTTAAATGGATGTTTGGAACTACCAAAGTGGCAACCCGGCCAAACTGAGCAATTGGGGAGAAGGGCCTTGGTCAGGGAGGTGACCAAGAACCTGATGGTCACTCTGACAGAGCTAGGAGAACCTTCCAGAAGGACAACCATCTCTGCATCACTCCACTAATCAGGCCTTTATGGTAGAGTGGCCAGGTGGAAGCCACTCCTCAGCAAAAGGCACATGACAGCCTGCTTGGAGTTTGCCAAAAGGTACCTAATGGACTCTCAGACCATGAGAAACAAGATTCTCTGCTCTGATGAAACCAAGATTAAACTCTTCGGCCTAAATGCCAACTATCACGTCCGGAGGAAACCTGGCACCATCCCCACGGTGAAGCATGGTGGTGGCAGCATCATGCTATGGGGATGTTTTTCAGCTGCAGGGACTGGGAGACTACTCAGGAACGAGGGAAAGACGAATGTAGAAAAGTACAGACAGAAAATTGATGAAAATATTCTCCAAAAGCTCAGGACCTCAGACTAGGGCAAAGGTTCACCTTCCAACAGGACAACGACCCAAAGCACACAGCCAAGACAACGCAGGAGCGGCTTCGGGTCAAGTCTCTTAATTTCCTTGAGTGRCCCAGCCAGAGCYCGGACTTGAACCTGATCAAACATCTCTGGAGAGACCTGAAAAAAGCTGTGCAGAGACGCTCCCCATCCAACCTGTCAGAGCTTGAGAGGATCTTCAGGAAAGAATGGGAGAAACTCCCCAAATACAGGTGTGCCAAGCTTGTCATACAAAAAAAGACTTGAGGCTGTAATCGCTGCCAAAGGTGCGTCGTTAGACCATGTGTCGATACTGATAGGCTCTAAACAAAAGCAGCGCTGCTCTCGGATCAGCTTTCTCCATTCAAATCTTGCCTAGCAGTCACGTGATATTCCTGTGTTTTATATATATTTCCACACTGAGGTTGGAATAATACTGTGAAATTGTGAAAATTAAGATAATGCCCTTTTAGTGTAAGAGCTGTTTTAAATGTTTTGATGGGGTGGAGTTTTGGCCTGCCTGGTGATGTAAATGAATTAAAATACCAATAAGAGTTACAAACCTCCAATAACAGCTAATTTTCAGTTATCCCCGGCCCACTCAGACCACTCCCAAACAGTCCTAGCTAAATTCTTGCTTGAGAAATTGCTTTTTGCTAAGAAGCTGTTTTTGTTTATTTTTGACCATTTTAATTGAAAACAACCACAGTAAGGTATTGAATTGGGGAGTGATTGCTTCTTACAAGAGCACCCCAAAGGTGTACATTTCTAGACATCTTTGAAAAGCGAGTCAGTTAAATAGCTTTTTGTCTTAAAGGGGTTGTATTTTGATACTGGCTTGAATAAACTGAGAAGCCAATTGGCAGAGGGTAGCATAATTTGTCTGATTCTTTGTAATAATGGTAATGGAATAATGATGCATTTTATTTTGTAAAGTGTTTTTTTTTGCATCAAACAACAACAATATCTAAGGAAGTTTCGAGGTACAGCTCACCTGAGGTAGAGTACCTCATGATAAGCTGTAGACCACACTATCTACCAAGAGAGATCATTTTTTGTAACCGTCTCTTTACCACCACAAACCGATGATGGGACTAAAACCACACTCAATGAGCTGTATAAGGCCATAAGGAAACAAGAACATTTTCATACAGAAACGCCACTCCTAGTGGCCGGGGACTTTAATGCAGGCAAACTTAAATCTGTTTTGTAGTATTGTTGATCTATATCTGTCTATATTAGTTACTATGCTGTTTCTAAGCAGTAATGTATTRCGGCAGTGTTAAGCTATGACACCTAATAGGAAGTGCACATGCACACTATTAGCCCGGGGGCTGTAGGGCACGAGATGTTCTTACTGAACGACACTAAACTGTACTCCCGTCTCCTGCCTGGTATTTTTCTCCACAAAACAAATATTAAAGTCGCGACGAGGTGATTAACTTCTTCAGGCTGCAGGGGCAGTATTGAGTAACCTGGAAAAAGGTGCCCATTTCAAACGGCCTCGTACTCAATTCTTGCTCGTACAATATGCATATTATTATTACTATTGGATAGAAAACACTCTCTAGTTTCTAAAACCGTTTGAATTATTTCTCTAAGTGAAACAGAACTCCTTCTGCAGCCCACTTCCTATCCGGAAGTGAGATTTCTGAAAGTTGATAATGGTATTAGTATACATGCAGTTCATACGCCTTCCACTAGATGTCAACAGGAGTGAGAAGAAGAAATGAGTGTTATAACATGATCTGAGGTCGAATAAAAGCTTCTTGCATGACACCAATTTTCTGTTTTCTGGAACGCGCGAGAAGGGACCTGGTATTTGCTTCTGAAAGCTGTCGTTATAGACGACTAATATCTCGGGCTTTGATTTTTATTTGATAAATGTGACAATATCATCGTAAAGTATGTTTTTTCAATATAGTTTTTATTAGATTTATTGAAATTTCGGGACGTTAGGCGTGTTGGTTGTCTGCGTTTGTTCACGAAGGAGAGCTTTCGCGCCACTTTGTGCTAGCTTGCTAATATGACTGGGAGAAGAGGACTTCTAAACCAAACAACGATTGTTCCGGACAAAGGACCCTTGTACACATTCCGATGGAAGATCACAAAAGTAGGACCCATTTTATGATGCTATTTCAATATATTTGTCGAACTGTGTACTATTAGTTTTTGCGCAAAGATTTTGGGCACTCTCTCGCTATAAGCTAAGCTGGATGTCGTAATGAAGTTATTTTTTAGAATTCTAACACGGCGATTGCATTAAGAACTAGTGTATCTATCATTTCCTATACAACATGTATTTTTTAGTAAGTTTATGAATAGTTATTTGGTCAGAAATAGTTGAGTGTCATAAAAATATCCGACATTCTGGGAAAAAGATGCTACGTTAGCACAATGTATACCACTGATTTCAGCTCTAATATGCACATTTTCGAACAAAACATAAGTGTAGTATAACCTGATGTTATGGACTGTCATCTGATGAATCTTATCAAGGTTAGTCAAAAAATTATATATCTTTTGCTGGTTTGTTACGATCGCTAACTTTTTGCTGCTGGTAAAATGGCTTGTGTTTCTGGCTATTGTGGTAAGCTAATATAATGCTATATTGTGTTTTCGCTGTAAAACACTTAAGAATCGGAAATATTGGCTGGATTCACAAGATGCTTGTCTTTCATTTGCTGTACACCATGTATTTTTCAGAAATGTTTTTATGATGATAATTTAGGTATTTTTGACGTTGGTGTCTGTAATTACTCTGGCTGCTTCGGTGCTATTTGTGACGGTAGCTGTGATGGTAGCTGCAATGTAAAACTGATTTATACCTCAAAATGCACATTTTTCGAACAAACATTAATTTATTGTATAACATGTTATAAGACTGTCATCGGAGTGCAGAGTAGGTTCAATAAACGTC
>NC_036854.1:53713014-53762290 GCF_002910315.2 Salvelinus sp. IW2-2015 | reverse complement strand
CAAACATCTGTCTTTTGGTAAGAAGAGGGCGGGGGTATGCCTTATGCATTAACGAGACGTGGTGTGATCACTCATAAAACAACACACACAGGAACTACAAGTCATTCTGTTCACCTATCTAGAACTCCTCACCAATCAAATGTCGACCGCATTATCTACCACAGGAATATCTCTTCAATCATAATCCACAAGCCGTATAATATTCCCCCCAAGCAGGACACATCGTATGGCCCTGAACAGAACGTTTAAGTCCTGACTCTTTGTAAACTGGAAACCACACAACCCCTGAGGCTGCATTCATCGTAGCTGGGGATTTTAACTGAAGGCTGATTAAAACAAAAACTCCCTAAATTCTTATTCAGCAAGCGATTTGTGCTACCAGGGCGGAAATGACCCTAGATCATTGTGATACTAAGTTCCCAGACGCATATAAGCGCCCTCCCCCGCCCCCCTGTCGGAAAAAGCGTGACCACGACCCTGCCATTTTGTTGATTCCAGCCTACAAAACAGAAACTAAAACAACAAGCATCCCCGCGCTCAAGGTCTGTTCAACGCTGGTCGACCCATCTTGGTAAATCCACGCTTCCAAGACTGCTTCGATCACGCGATTTGAATATGCTTCGCATTGCGTCCAACAACAATATGGACGAATATGCTGATTCGGTAGCGAGTTCATTAGGAAGTGCATTGACCGAGGTCGGTACCCACAGCAACGATAAAACATTCTCAAACCAGGAAAACCGTGGATTACGGCAGGGCATTTCGCGTGAAACTACGAGAAACGGCGAAACCACTGCTTTTAACCAGGGCAAGTGACCGGAAAGCATGACCGAATACAAACAGTGTAGCTATTCTCTCCGCAAGGCAATCAAAAACAGGGCTTAAGTCCCAGTACAAGAGACAACAATCGTAGTCGCAATTTCAACAAGCTCGAGACACAAGCAGGTATGTTGGCAGGGTCTACAGTCAAGCACGGATGACAAAAAAAAACCAAGCCCCGGTCGCGACCAGGATGGTGCTTGCTTCCCCAGAACAGCGCTAAACACTTTTTCTGGCCCCTTTGAGGAAATACAGTGCCACTGGGACACGGCCCCCTACCAAAAAACCTGCGGGCTCTACTTCACTGCAGCCGAGTTGAGTAAAAACATTTAAACGTGTTAACCCTCGCAAGGCTGCAGGCCCAGACGGCATTCCCACCGCGTCCTCAGAGCATGCCGCAGACCAGCTGGCTGGTGTGTTTACGGACATATTCAATCAATCCTTATTCCCAGCTGCTGTTCCCACATGCTTCAAGAGGGGCCACCATTGTTCCGTTCCCAAGAAAAGCATGGTAACTGAGCTAAACGACTACCGCCCCGGTAGGCATCACTCCGTCATCATGAAGTGCTTCTGCCTTTGAGAGACTAGATCAAGGACCATATTCAACCTCCACCCTACGGACACCCTAGACGCACTCCAATTTTGCGTTACCGAACCCAATAGAGTCCACAGACGACGCAATCGCAACCACACTTGCACACTGCCCCAACCCATCTGGACAAGAGGAATACCCATGTGAGAGAATGCTGTTCATCGATTACAAGCTCAGCATTTAACACCATAGTACCCTCCAAAACTCCATTCAAGGCTCGAGACCCTGCGGTCTTCGACCCCGCCTGCTTGCAACTGTTCCTGGACTTCCTACGGGCCGCCCCCAGGTGGTGATGGTACGGTAACAACATCTCCCACCCGCTTGATGCCTCAAACACTGGGGCCCCACAAGGGTGCGTTCTGAGTCCTCTCCTGTACTCCCTGTTCCACCCACGACTTGCTGCGCCATGCACGGCCTCCAACTCATTCATCAAGTTTGCGGATGACACTACGAGTTGGTAGGCTTGGCATTACCAACAACGACGAGACGGCCTTTACAGGAGGAGGTGAGGCCCTCGGAGTGGGGTCAGGGAAAATAACCTCACACTCAACATCAACAAAACAAAGGAGATGCATTGTGACTTCAGGAAACAGCAGAGGGGAGCACCCCCCTTATCCACATACGGTCAGTAGTGGAGAATGGTGGAAAGTTTTAAGTCCTCGGTGTACAACAATGCACGGACAAACTGAATTGGCCCACCCACACAGACAGCGTTTGAAGAAGCTCAGCAGCGCCTCTTCAACCTCAGGAGGCATGAACGAAATTCGGCTTGTCACCAAAAGCACTCACAAAACTTCTACAGATGCCAATCGAGAGCATCCGGTTCGGGCTGTATCACACAGCCTGGTACGGCATACTGCTTCCCGCCCACAAAACCGCTAAGCTCTCCAGAGGTAGTGAGGTCTGCCAGAACGCATCACCGGTGGGCAAACTAACACCTGCCCTCCAGGACACCTACAACCACCCGATGTCACAGGAAGGCCATAAAAGATCATCAAGGACAACAACCACCCAAGCCACTGCCTGTGTTCACCCCGCTACTCATCCAGAAGGCAGACGTCAGTAACAAGGTGCATCAAAGCAGGGGACCGAGAGACTTGAAAAAACAGCTTCTATCTCAAGGCACATTCAGACTGTTAAACAAGCCACCACTAACATTTAGCGGCCGCTGCCCAACATACTGACTCAACTCCAGCCACTTTAAAAATGGGAACTTGATGGAAATTATGTAAAAAATGTTTAACCACTCAGCCACTTTAAAACAATGGCACTTATATAATGTTGACATGACCGCTACATTACCCATCTCATATGTATATACTGTACTCTATATCATCTACTGCATCTTTAGCCATCTTTAGTGTAATTACAGTACCACTAGCCACTTTAAACTATGCCACTTTATGTTTAACCTACCCTACAGTACTCATCTCATATGTATATTACCGTACTCTATACCATCTACTGCATCTTGCCATGCCGTTCTTGTGACCACCACTCATTTCATATATCTTTATGTACATATGCTTTAATCCCTTTACACTTGTGTGTGTGATTAAGGTAGTAGTTGTGGAATTGTTAGGTTAGATTACTTGTTGGTTGATACTGCATTGTCGGAACTAGAAGCACAAGCATTTGCGCTTACACTGCGCATTTAACATCTGCTAACCATGTTGTAGTGACTAATAAAATTTTGATTTGATTTGATTGTAGGACCCATTTTATGATGCTATTTCAGATAATTGTCAGAACATGTGTACTATTAGTTTGCGGGCAAAGGATTTTGGGCACTCTCTCGCATAAACTAAGCTGGATGTCGTAATGAGTTATTTTTAGAAATTCTAACACGGCGATTGCATTAAGAACTAGTGTATCTATCATTTCCTATACAACATGTATTTTTTAGTAACGTTTATGAATAGTTATTTTGGTCAGAATAGTTGAGTGTCATAAAAATATCCGGACATTCTGGGAAAAAGATGCTACGTTAGCACAATGTATAACCACTGATTTCAGCTCTAAATATGCACATTTTCGACAAAAAACATAAGTGTATGTATAACCTGATGTTATAGGACTGTCATCTGATGAATCTTATCAAGGGTAGTCAAAAATTATATATCTTTGCTTGCGTTTGTTACGATCGCTAACTTTTGCTGCTGGTAAATGGCTTGTGTTTCTGGCTATTGTGGTAAGCTAATATAATGCTATATTGTGTTTTCGCTGTAAAACACTTAAGAATCGGAAATATTGGGCTGGATTCACAGATGCTTGTCTTTCATTTGCTGTACACCATGTATTTTTCAGAAAATGTTTTTATGATGAGGTATTTAGGTGTTTGACGTTGGTGTCTGTAATTACTCTGGCTGCTTCGGTGCTATTTGTGACGGTAGCTGTGATGGTAGCTGCATGTAAAACTGATTTATACTCAAATATGCACATTTTTCGAACAAAACATTAATTTATTGTATAACATGTTATAAGACTGTCATCTGACTGAAGTTGTTTCGTTGGTTAGTTTGATGTTGGTTCTTGGTTAGTTAGGTTGGTTTTGTGCAAGCTACCTGTGCTGCGTGAAAATGTTTGTGCTTTGTTTGTATTGTGTGTGAGCTAAATAAACTATACGTGGTGTTTTCGCCTGTAAAACATTTTAAAATCGGACATGTTGGCCTGGATTCACACAGATGTGTATCTTTCATTTTGCCTGTATTGGACTTGCAAGCCCGACACCCGGTACACTTATGACAAATCTCCAGCTCAAGTGCAGGGCGCGAAATTCAAAATATATATTTTTAAAATATTAACTTTCACACATTAACAAGTCCAATACAGCATTTGAAAGATAAACATGCTTGTGAATCCAGCCAACATGTCCGATTTTTTAAATGTTTTACAGCGAAAACACCACGTATAATTTATGTTAGTTCCACCACCAAATACAAAAGAGGACAGACATTTTCACAGCACAGGTAGGCATGCAGGTAGCATGCACAAAGCCAACCTAACTAACCTAGAACCAACCAAACTAACCTAGAAACAACTTCCTCAGATGACAGTCCTTATAACATGTACACAATAAATCTATGTTTTGTTCGAAAAATGTGCATATTGAGCTATAAATCAGTTTTACATACTGCTACCATCACAGCTACAGTCAGAAATAGACACGGGAGTAGCCAGAGTAAATACAGACACCAACGTCAAATACCTAATTACTCATCATAAAACATTTCAGAAAAATATATGGTGTACAGCAAATGAAAGACAAAAGATCTTGTGAATACAGCCAATATTTCCGATTTTTTAAGTGTTTTACAGCGAAAACACAAATAAGCGTTAATTTAGCTTACTACAATAGCTAACACACAACAGCATTGATTCCAGGTAATCGGTAGCGATAGCACAGTTCGACAGATAATGAAATAGCATCCCAAATTGGGTCTACCTTTGTGATCTTCCATCAGAATGTTGTACAAGGGGTCCTTGTCCAGAACCGTCTTGTTTGGATTCAGAACGAACTCTTTCCCTCTTGAATTAGCAAGCACACTGGCCATGCGGCGCTAACTCTCCTTCGTGAACAAGTCATACAACGCAACACGCCTAAGTCCCGAAATAAATTTCAATAATATATAAAACTATATTGAAAAAAAACATACTTTAGGATGATATTGTGACATGTATCAAATAAAATCTAAGCCGAGATTGTATTCGCCCATAACGACAGCTTTCCAGAAGGCGATTCCAGGTCCAACTTCGCTGCTTCGAAAAGAAAAAAAAATGGCGGACCCCTCATTCCAAGATGATGTATTCCACCTCAGAACAAGATAATCAACTCATTTCTGCTCTCACTTCCTCTGACATCCAGGGGAAGGTGTATGACGTGTATGTATAGTCCTAAGTGACATGCCCATTTATAGGCAAGCTCTTGAACAGAGACCTCGGCACATTTATAGGCAGGCCCTAGAACAGAGCATCGATTTCAGATTTTCCACTTCCTGTCAGGAAGTTTGCTGCAAAATGAGTTCTCTTTTACTCACAGATATAATTCAAACGGTTTTAGAAACTAGAGAGTGTTTTCTATCCAATAGTAATAATAATATGCATATTGTACGAGCAAGAATTGAGTACGAGGCCGTTTGAAATGGGCACCTTTTATCCAGGYTACTCAATACTGCCCCTGCAGCCCAAACAGGTTAATCTTTAAATCGATGTATAACACTTGTATTTTTTCTGAATGTTTATTATGACTATTTCTGTATWTTTTTATTTGGCGCTCTGCAATTTCACCGGATGTTGTCGAGGTGGGTCGCTAGCGGAACGCCTGCGCCAGAAAGGTTACGCTTTTTAAACCGACATTGCTTGAAGGGAAGAATGAAGGGAAGAATGTGAGTAATGAAACTCAATATAATGATGTAAATCATCAGGTCTTTTTCCGCCAGTAGAAGACTGCTTATCCTAAGCACTGCTAGCAGCCACAGTGTTTGGGAGCTGCCAAGTAGCAAGCCTATTATTGGAGTCCAGAAGAGTGGTATTGCCCTCTGGTGGTTAATGTAAGAACTATCATTGAAAACAGACGAGCTCAGTGGGCATGGTAGAAACGTAACACAATTTGTACATTATTACAAATGAGTGCAGCTAAAGAAGAAATTGCAGAATCTTCTGAACTGGAGAAACTGAAACGCCAACCCATTCCCGCCTGACATTGTTGAAACCAGACTTGTCAAACACTGTGGCAAAGCACAAGCTACAGCAGAAGAAAGCTCATGGCAGACACTCAGACTGTCAGAGAATTCAAAGAGGGAGAGAGGGTGATGGTATGTAATTTCTGTGGAACTCAGGTGCGATCTTGCAGAGGTAATTTGACTTACCGAGTTGAAGTTGGTCATCGCCTTGTCAACATTCATGTAGCTCATCTGCTACAGTCCAATGCTTCATCAAAGCCATGTCGAGAGACAAGAACCATAATATTACACGTTTTACCTCATTTCTACCAGCATGTCACATGTGCAACCAGAGGGGAAAAAAACTCTAGACCACCTTCAGTCCACACACAGAGACACATACAAAGCTATCCCTCACCCTCCATTTGGCAATTCTGACCATAATTCTGTCCTCCTGATTCCTGCTTACAAGCAAAATCTAAAGCAGGAAGTACCGGTGACTAGCYCAATACTGAAGTGGTCAAATGACACAGATGCTACAGGACTGTTTTTCTAGYACAGACTGGAAAATGTTCCGGGATTCATCCAATGGCATTGAAAAGTACACCACATCAGTCACTGGCTTCACCAATAAGTGCATCGATGACGTCGTCCCCACAGTGACCATGCGTACATATCAAAGGTTAGAGCTGCCGCTTTCAAGGAGCGGGAGACTAAGCTGGACGCTTATAAGAAATCCCGCTATGCCCTCAGGCGAACCATCAAACAGGCAAAGCGTCAATATAGGACTAAGATTGAACACTACTACAACGGCTCTGACGCTCGTCGGATGTTGCATGCCTCGCAAACTATTATGGACTACAACGGGAAACCTAGCTGCGAGATGCCCAGTGACACGAGCCTACCAGACGGGCTAAATGCCTTTTATGCTCGCTCCGAGAGAAGCAACACTGAAGCATGCATGAGAGCGGCAGCTGTTCTGGACGACTCTGTGATCACGCTCTCCGTAGCCGATATGAGCAAGACCTTTAAACAGGTCAACATTCACAAGGCCGCGGGGCAGGACGGATTACCAGGACATGTACTCAGAGCATGCGTGGAACACCTGGCAAGTGTCTTCACTCACATTTTCAACCACTCCCTGACCGAGTCTGTAATACCCACATGTTTCAAGCAGACCACCATAATCTGTGTGCCCAAGAAAGTGAAGGTAACCTGCCTAATTGACTACCACCCCGTAGCACTCACGTCAGTAGCCATGAAGTGCTTTGAAAGGCTGGTCATGACTCACAAAACCATCATCCTGGAAATACTAGACCCACACCAATTCGCATACCKCCCCAACAGATCCACAGATAGCGTACTCTCAATCGCACTCTACACTGCCCTATCCCACCTGGACAAAAAGAMCACCTATGTGAGAATCCTGGACTTCCTGAAGTGCTGCCCCCAGGTGGAAAGGGCAGGCAACAACACATCTGCCACCCTGATCCTCAACACGGGGGCCCCTCAGGGGTGCATGCGTAGTCCCCTGTTACCCTGTACTCCCTGTTCATCCACGACTGCGTGGCCAAGCACGACTCCAACAMCATCATTACGTTTGCTGACGACACAACGTGGTAGGTCTGATCACCGACAAGGATGACACAGCCTATAGGRAGGAGGTCAGAGTACCTGGTAGTGTGGTGCCAGGACAACAACCTCTCCCTCAACGTGAGCAAGAGAAAGGAGATGATCGTAGACTACAGGAAAAGTAGGGCCGGACATTCACATCGACAGGGCTGTAGTGGAGCGGGTCGAGAGTTTCAAGTTCAAACTATCATGGTCCAAACACACCAAGAAAGTCATGAAGAAGGCATGACAATGCCTTTACATCTGCAAGAGACTGAAAAGACTTGGTGTGGATCCCCAGTTCTTCAAAAAGTTATACAGCTGCACAATCAAGAGCATCCCGACTGGTTGCATCACCGCCTGGTATGGCAACTGCTCGGCATCCGACCGTCAGGCGATACAGAGGGTACTGCGTACAGTCCAGTACTGGGGCCAAGCATCCTGCCATCCAGGACCTATATACTTGGTGGTGTCAGAGGAAGGTTCAAAAAATTGTTCTGAAGTTATCGGCAGTCATAGTCAGACAGCCTGAACATCTTGATTCTATGTTTAATTGAGATCTTTTGTGAATAAAGCATTTAATGAACACTTTGACTGCTCTACGTATGGTCTGGATCACTAGTAGATGTGCAAATGTTTTTAAGAGCCACATTACTAACGTAGGCTCTGGGAACACCTTATATACTAACGATACATCGTAAGAAGGTTCTAACGATGATCATAACGCTACGAATTCTTTTGGAAAACAAGGCCCTGTTCTACTCTACTATGGCTGGAGGACACCTGAGCAGACAGCACCTGAGGACGCAGAAGCAGCAACACCCCTGGACTTTCTCCTCTGGGCTCTCCTCTCAGCCAAAACAATGCAATCACTCGCAATCACGCCCCCAATTTCAGTGCCGCAGATTCAAACATGCGTTGATGGAGACGCCAGATCTGGGAGCAAGGACAGAGAGGAGAGAGAAAAGGGTTGTGCACAGAGTATTAATGCAAGAGGGGGAGGCAGGGAGGGGTGGAGGAGGACCCTTTCTACCTTCGGCTTCAACGTAGACTTTGATCTGAAGCCATTCTTGTGATTATTGTGACTTTGCCATTGTAATTGTTTGTAGGCTTATGTAGTCTAAATTGAATCTATGATCGTATGCTATCCTTTTGTTTTTGGTATGTTATTTGTTTGTCATTTTAATATTTGAGAATTAACCAATGATATTAGGCCATACTTGGCCATGATTACAGACACCTGTGTGTGTCTTTCGACACTATATAAACGAGTCACCCTGCAGTGTTTGTGATTATACCCTGATGAAGACAGCTTGCCTGTCGAAACGTTGGACATTACATTTTTGCATCTGAGCACTCCTCTATTTTCAAGTTTTCCACTCTGCTAGCCAGCACCTCGCCTAAATAGGTGTGCGTTTCTTTTTCCTCTAGGGGTGTAGGAGGGTCACACAGGGAGAAGGGGTAGGGGAGAGCAGAGAAGAAGAAGTGGAGGAGAGAGAGAATGGAATATAAGGAGACAAAGTTAAGCAGCACAGACTGATGAAGGCAGATGAGGACTCATCCACCCACGGATCAGCTCATGTACACGCACACAAATACACGCATACGCACAAAAACAGACATAGGMTTGGACTGGAAGCCATAAGTTCTAAGCCTGGGGCCATGCAATTGCTTTTCATTAGCAATGCTGGGTTCAGAACTCCACCACTACCTCTTTCCCCTGTTGCTCTTTTCATCTTTTCATTAATTACAAAAAGTATTCTCCTTTGCAATAAAAAGAAGGTTTACTTTTGTGAACTAAAATGTAAGTGAGTGTTGGCWGTCCCTATTGTATATCCCATTAAAACTTTGTAGGGCTAGGCCCCTTTTTTCTCCTTTTCCGTCTGAATGACGTGCCCAAAGTAAACTGCCTATAGCTCAGGCCCTGAAGCCAGGAAATGCATATAATTAGTACCATTGGAAAGAAAWCACTTTGAAGTTTGTGGAAATGTTAAAATAATGTAGGAGAATATAACACAATATATATGGTAGGAGAAAATCTAAAGAAAAACCAACCAGATTTTTTTTTGAGAGAGACTCTTAGAAATGCAAGAGAAAGGTCAAATTGTAAAATAGCTCCCTGGATTCCTATGACTTCCACAGGGTGTCAGCAGTCTATGTTCAAGGTTTCAGGCTTGTAACTTCAAAAACTAATAAGAAATAACAGTTTTTGTATGAGGACATAGTCTTAGAAATCTGTGCTTTTGCATGCCATGATGAAGTTGTGCAACGGCTAAAATCGGTTTCTTTTTGCTAAGGTTTAGTTTAATTACATTTTAGGGTGTCTGAGGAGTAAATAGAAACGTATTTTGACTTGTTGAAACAAAGTTTAGGGGTAGATTTTCGGATTCCTTTCTCTGCAGTGGATTACTCAAATCGRTTGCGCCAACTAAACTGACTTTTTGGGATATAAAAAGTATTTTTTATATGTAGTGACATATTATAGCTGGGACCCTTTGGATGACAAATCAGAGGAAGATTTTCAAAAAGTAAGTGAATATTTCATCTTAATATGTGAATGTATGAAACCTGTGCCAGTGGAAAAATATTTTGGTGTGGGGCGCCGTCCTCAAACAATCGCATGGCATGTTTTTGCTGTAATAGCTCCTGTAAATCGGACAGTGCAGTTAAATTAACAAGAATTTAAGCTTTCAGCCGATATAAGACACTTATATATACCTAAATGTTTAAAACCCATAATAACTATTAGAATTTATTTCAGTTATGCGCCCTCCAGTTTCACTGGAAGTTGTTCCGCTAGCGGGACACCGATCCTTTTAAGACTCCATYTCAATGTTCAATTAAGTTCACCAGCGCATTAAACTATTCTTCTGACTGTGCTGTGATGTGGTGTAAAAACCCTGTCTCTGGATTCTCATAGCAAATGTGACTAGTGTTATCATCATGAGAGACACAACCTACCAAAAAGTGAGAATCCTTTACACATACTGTACCTTCTCCCTATATCCACAAAGGCATGCTCAAACCCTGCAAACAATGAGTCATTAGGACGTCCCCAGGACGTCACGAAATGGTTGCTTAAAGTCGACAGGTGGTTTCCCCTGCAGGTTTTGTCTAGATCCCGGTTTGTTCCGGGCACGTTTTTTAGGACTTTCTTGGGATGTTGAGACATGGTGACCTCAAGGTTTTTGTCTAGTTCCCGGTTTGTCCCAGGGACGTCACCCAGTGGTCGCAAAGAAACGTTCTCCCCCCAAAAACAGAAAATCTAACCATGGTACACGCACCCTAGTTTCATTACACATCACCCTTTGTTACTGTTGCCAAGTACATCAAGGCCCTGATTCATGAACCACTGATCCAGTCACAGCTCTTTGGCAATGGTAGGGACACTCACACACAAACAGTGCTTTTGACATTGTGTTTTCAAGATACATATTTGATACACAGTACATGACTACACCGTGTATGTGTATTCATACAGTCATTATTATTTAACATGTCCTCACCTTGGATTTGAATTCACRACCTCTTGGTTCACAGCATTCTGTTCTTCCTGCTACACCACCATRTCTGAATCAATGAGTACGGTTACATGCAYACAATAATGTGATTATTGTGGATAGTCAGCTTAATATAATAATTTAATTAAAACGTTTACATGCTTTGCAAGAACAACGATTTTCCTAATAATCCTGTTTACACATCTGAAATTAGGCTACMTAATGGCACTCTGATTGTCACGAATACCACCGAAGGTGGCTCCCCTTCCTGTTCGGGTGGCGCTCGGCGGTCATCGTCACCGGTCTACTAGCTGCCACCGATCCCTTTTTCCTTTTCGTTTGTTTTTGTCTAATTGTTTTCACCTGTTCCTTGTTGGGGTTTTGGGATGGGTGTTATTTAAGTTYGTTTAGCCCGCTGGTGTTTGTGCGGGTTTGTTGTTATTTTGACGWATGTGGTGTTTGTGTTCTTTTGGGTTTTCGCTGTCCGKKTTTTTTAGTAACTATGGTTTTGGGTTTGTTGCACCTGTGTTTTGGGCTTCACCCATGTTTTTAACTGGTTACTAGCCGAAAGGACATTAAAGCGTTTTTCCCKTMTACCTTCTGCTCTCTGCGTCTGACTCCACACCCATCACTCTCCAGACGTTACACTGATACATGCAGAAAATCGGCAATCAAAATAAATGTTTTACCACAGCGACCATGTTAT
The DNA here is from genome assembly GCF_002910315.2 of Salvelinus sp. IW2-2015. Lineage (NCBI taxonomy): Eukaryota > Metazoa > Chordata > Actinopteri > Salmoniformes > Salmonidae > Salvelinus > Salvelinus sp. IW2-2015. Next base: position 53,750,401 of record NC_036854.1, on the reverse strand, counting down.
TTTTGGGAAGCATATTTGATTCTGTGAAAACTACTTCTATGACGCATACATTCAGTTGCTCCGAATTCACTTCACTCAAGCTAAAGAGGGAGGCTTGCTCGGCTGGTGCTAGCAAATGCGCAGATCAAATAATCGGCATTCCAGCGGTGTCATAATAATTTGAAAGATTTCTTAGAAAACCAGGTATTTAAATCGGCCTACGCTTACATTGATTTTGAACAGATGCCGATTAAGATAAGCGGAGWAAGGTGTTTAGAATACTTTTGCATAATCTGCCTACTGCCATTATCAGTTTAATATCTAATTATTACTGTGAATGTAAACATACTCAATGACTAATTTCACATGTAGGCCTATTTCAACACTTTCCACTTCAAAATCAACCTCAGCTCTGTTAAAAATACACTGAAGAAAAACTATTACATTTATTGTGGTGATTCAGGAGTAATATTAAAACAGAATAATATGACCYACCAATATTAAACAACTATACTGAAAACCCAAACTCAAATTGCTGAAATTAGTMAATTAAATCAATTAGAGAATAGTCAGATTAACTGATAACTAAAATAGCATTGCAGATGGCTCTCTTTTGCTAATATCAGAGATGTATTGTAGGTAATAAATGTGCAGGGGACTTCTGATATTGTGGCGCAGCAGAAAGATAGCATATCCTGTCGCAGCCGGCCGCGACCGGGGGGTCCGTGGGGCGACGCACAATTGGCCTAGCGTCGTCCGGGTTAGGGAGGTTTTGGCCGGTAGGGATATCCTTGTCTCATCGCGCTCCAGCGACTCCTGTGTCGGTCCGGGCGCAGTGCGCGCTAACCGAGGGGGGTGGGTGCACGGTGTTTCCTCCGACACATTGGTGCGGCTGGCTTCCGGGTTGGAGGCGCGCTGTGTTAAGAAGCAGTGCGGCTTGGTTGGGTTGTGCTTCGGAGGACGCATGACTTTCGACCTTCGTCTCTCCCGAGCCCGTACGGGAGTTGTAGCGATGAGACAAGATAGTAATTACTAGCGATTGGATACCACGAAAATTGGGGAGAAAAGGGGGTAAAAAAAAGAAAAGAAAAAAAAGAAAGATAGCATATCCCCAAATCCAGAAGTTGTTGAGTTMAAATCCCAGGTGGGGTCATATAGAAAAGTCAGTAGCRATCATGTCAAATGTAATCATATTGTCAATGATTAACGACGTGTACACTATTTTAGCTGAACAGGATACCACTTGCCTTAAAACCCCCTTACCATTTAATGTCTTTACTTATAATGGTTTGGAACACCTGGGACCATTACATGACAAAAACCTTGAGTGGACTATGACAAAAAGTCCAAAGAACATTCAGGGGACCATGACACAATGTCACAAGAAAGTCCTTAAAATGTCCACGGGACTATCCAGGAACTAGACAAAACTTCTAGGTGACCATGACAAAATGTCCCAAGAACATGCTAAAAAAGGTCCTCTGGGATGTCCCCGGGACAAACCGGTATCTAGACAAAACCTCCAAGGGACCATGACACAACGTCCCAAGAGCRTTCTAAAGATGTCCACAGGTCAAACCAGGAACTATAAAAAGGTCYCCCAGAGAACGTTGCCTTGGAATCATCATGCAATGTCCAAAGGACTAGTAAAAGGAAAGTCCTGAGAATGTCCTAAAAAGGTCCTGACATGGTCCTCAGTTATGTCCTGGGAATTTACGGGGAACTAGACAAAGGTCCCCAAGAGAACGTTCACTTGGGACCATCACGCAACATTCTTAGAATGTTCTCAGAATGTCAGTGGGATAATGTCGCGCTGAAACCCTTAAACGACCTGATGGGAGCGTCGCAGAATGTCCTCAGGACATCCCTTGTTTGCTGGATACACTCATTCATTGCATTTGGAAAATATTCAGACACCTTGACTTTTTCCATATTTTACGTTACAGCCTYATTCTAAAATGGATTAAATATATTTTTTAAATTCCTTAATCTACACACAATACCCCATTTTCAATTTTAGAATAAGGCTGTAAAGCAACAACATTTTGAAAAAGTCTGAATACTTTCCGAATGCAGTGTACAATCACATTAGTAAGTTCTCAAAAAACTTTGAAAACGGACATTCAAGAACATGGAGATAACATGAGAATACTACCCATAGATGTCATCATGGTTGATCTTCCCCAAGCCTATCTCTGAACTTTTTAACCTGTCTCTCCTCTCTGGGGAGGCTCCCATTGCTTGGAAKGCAGCCACAGTGCATACTTTATTTAAAGGGGGAGATCAAGCTGATCCTAACTGTTATAGGCCAATTTATAATATGCCATGTTTATCAAAAAGTGTTGGAAAAACTTGTTAATAATCAACTGACTGGCTTTCTTGATGTCTATAATATTCTCTTGGGTATGCAATCTGGTTTCCGGTCAGGTTATGGATGTGTCACTGCAACCTTGGCCAAAGCTTTTGATACGGGAGACCATTCCATTCTTGTGGGACGGCTAAGGAGTATTGGTGTCCCTGAGGGGTCTTTGGCCTGGTTTGCTAACTACCTCTCTCAAAGAGTGCAGTGTATAAAGTCAGAACATCTGATGTCTCAGCCATTGCCTGTCACCAAGGGAGTACCCCAAGGCTCGATCCTAGGCCCCACGCTCTTCTCAATTTACATCAACAACACAGCTCAAGCAGTAGGAAGCTCTCTCAACCATTTACATGCAGATGAAACAGTCCTATGCTCAGCTTATACWCAGCTCTACAACAAAGATTTCTTAGTGTCCAACAAGCTATCTCTGCCCTTAACCTTGTTCAGAACACCTCCAAAACAAAGGACATGTTGTTTGGTAAGAAGAATGCCCCGGTGTGATTACCAGCTCTGAGGGTTTAGAGCTTGAGGTACTCACCTCATAGAAGTACTTGGAAGTATGGCTAGACGGTACACTGTCCTTCTCTCAGCACATAGCAAATCTGCAGGCTAAGGTTAAATCTAGACATGGTTTCCTCTATCGTAATCCCTCCTCTTTCACCACAGCTACCAAACTAACCCTGATTCAGATGACCATCCTAGCCATGCTAGATTACGGAGACATAATTTATAGATCTGCAGGTAAGGGTCCTCTTGAGAAGCTAGATGTTCTTTACCATTCGGCCATCAGATTTTCCACCAACGCTCCTTACATCACTACACTCTCTACTACTCTGTAAACTGGTCATCTCTGTAATTCCGTCGCAAGATCCACTGGTTGATTCTTATTTTTAAAACCTTCTTAGGCCTCACTCCCCCCTCTGAGATATCTACTGCAGCCCTCATCCTGCACATACAACACCCGCTCTGCCAGTCACATTCTGTTGAAGGTCCCCAAAGCACACACATCCCTGGGTCGCTCCTTTTTTCAGTTCGCTGCAGCTAGCGACTGGAAGGAGCTGCAAAAAAACAATCAAACTGGACTGTTTTATCTCCATCTTTTCATTTAAAGACTCAATCATGGACACTCTTACTGACAGCTGTGTCTGCTTCACGTGATGTAGTGTTGTCTCTACCTTCTTGCCCTTTGTGCTGTTGTCTGTGCCCAATAATGTTTGTACCATGTTTTGTGCTGCTTCCATGTTGTGCTGCTGCCATGTTGTTGTCATGTTGTGTTGCTACCATCCTGTGTTTTCATGTGTTTTCTTATGTCTCTCTTTATGTAGTGTTGTGGTGTCTCTTGTCGTGATGTGTGTTTTGTCCTATATTTTTATTTTATTTTTAATCCCAGCCCCCGTCCCCACAGAAGTCTGTTAGGCCATCATTGTAAATAAGAATTTGTTCTGAACTGACTTGCCTAGTTAAATAAAGGTTAAATAAAAAATACCCAGCAGTGTAATGATGCATCCCAGAATGGAGAACAGGGCCCCTGTACTGAGGCCGGCAGGAAGTGTGTATGGCATGGCTCCACACGATTGGGCCACACCGTCCGAGTCACAGTCACACACGTTCACTGATAAGGTGTTGGTGCTACTGAGGGCGGGGCTTCCACTGTCGACAATCAACACGGGCAGTCGGTACAGCATCTGCTTCTGTCTTCGAAACCCTCCACGTTTCGTTACGATAGACGCCGTGTTGTCTGGAAGGGAGGGTCATGAGAATGATCAGTCAGGAAGAAGGGGAAGAGTATTTAGAGATCAAATCCTGCATAGTCTGTGATGAGCCTGCAGACTGTGGATCAACCCTAGAATGATTGATATCATCTCTAATTTAAAAAAAACTTTAATACAGGAGATTTCTTTATCTCACAAATCACATACAGTATACTATAGCTGCAGAGACAACTTTATACTGTTTTGTTTTTATGCTTTGTTTTTGCTTTGTTTTTTATGCGTTGTACTACAGTCCGCAAAAACACAACAGTAAATACTACAGTATACTAGTCAGCAAAAACACTAGAGCAATTACTACAGTATATAGTACACTTTTTTTACCAGTATTTATACTATAGTAAACTGTAAATACTACAGYATACTATAGTATTCCTACGATAGTATATATACACACAATAGTATTTTTTCAATTGGGCAGTGACATATGAATACTAACAACTGAGGAATAGAAGAGAAGGCTCAGAGGCGTAATGTCAGGGTAGTCCAGACCAGAAAAAATGTACATAGGAGAAAAATATTTTGTGCAAATGGGCATGATACCGTTAGTGATTAAATTATACTTTCAAATTGTGTCTTTACATTTCAAAACTTGTTTTTGCCTCCACACTTCTAAACCTGCAATTAACATTCATAGATATTCTTATCTACTGAATGGATTTAAAGGTGAAAGAAACATGAATAAGCCATCAGAATCATCCTCGGAAAGTTTATTTCAGCAACTACTTTCAATCAAAAAGGTTTTGAAATGTCTAATGTTTGAAAATCCAATATTTACAAAGAACACTTCTCAATCCACACTTGGCCATGGTTGACCCTGATCTTACATACCTTACAAACCCTGATCCCTTACATTAAAAATGTTCCTCATATTCTTCTCTGTTGACGAGGACGAGACACCTACCTTTGTTGTCTCGGAGAGTGAAGTTGCTGTTGCTAGCCACAGACGCAGGTAGGGCAAAGTAGAAGCGATGACCACTGGGAGGCTCATCCTTGTCCACGGCGCTGATGGTCTGGATGACCTGTGGAACACATGACCACACACAACCACTATGATTGTCTGAACCTCTAATGACGCAACCAAATTGTGAAGCTGATCGGTTGATTGACAGTTTGATTGATACAATTGCCTAATTGCTGCCGCTAAAAGGTCATAAATCCATATCTGTAGTTTCTTTGTTTTAGTCTGGCATCTCCATAAGAATTAACTGTGCTGGTTCAACATGGTGCCTAATTGCGTTCACAGGTTAAGATGAATTTACAAACTAGCATAAATCTCGCTTAACACAAGGCCAATGCAATAGTGTAACTAAAATGATGCAAATAAAGCAGATTTTGATTCATAGGAAATATTTATTTTATAACGTTGGCTATGATTTTACATCACTTAACACTTGCAGTAAATGCTTATTTGGCAAGAGAAGCCTACTGCAGCCTTATAGGGATGAGATTCTCTCTGAAACATTATAGGTATGGATTAAATAGTTTTTTTCCCCCTCATAAATCTACATACAATAACCCATAATGACAAAGCAAAAACAGGTTTTTAGAAATGTTTGCAAATGTATTAAAAATAAATAACTGAAATATCACATTTACATAAGTATTCAGACCTTTTAATCAGTACTTTGTTAAAGCACCTTTGGCAGCAATTACAGCATTGGGTCTTTTTGGGTATGGCGCTACAAGCTTGGAGCAATTGTATTTCGGGAGTTTCTCTCATTCTTCTCTGCAGATCCTCTCAAGCTCTGTCAGATTGGATGGKGAGCGTCGCTGCACAGCTATTTTCAGGTATCTCCAGAGATGTTAGATCGAGTTCAAGTCCGGGCTGTGACTAGGCCACTCAAGGACATTCAGAGACTTGTCCCGAAGCCACTCCTGCGTTGTCTTGGCTGTTTGCTTAGGGTCGTTGTCCTGTTGGAAGGGGAACCTTTGCCCCAGTCTGAGGTCCTGAGCTCTCTGGAGCAGGTTTTCATCAAGGATCTCTCTCTGTACTCTGCTCTGTTCATATTTCCCTCGATCCTGATTAGTCTCCTAGTCCCTGCCGTTGAAAAACATCCTCAAAGCATAAGGATGCCAACACCATGCTTCAACGTGGGGATGGTGCCAGGTTTCCTCCAGACGTGACGCTTGGCATTCAGGCCAAAGAGTTCAATCTTGGTTTCATCAGACAAGATAATCTTGTTTCTCATGGTCTGAGTCCTTTAGGTGCCTTTTGGCAAACTCCAAGCTGGCTGTCATGTGCCTTTTACTGTGGAGTTGCTTCCATCTCGCCACTCTACCATAAAAGCCTGATTGATGGTGCTGTAGAGATGGTTGTCCTTCTGGAAGGTTCTCCCATCTCCACAGAGGAACTCTGGAGCTCTGTCAGAGTGACCATCGGGTTCTTGGTCACCTCCCTGACCAAGGCCCTTCTCCCCCGATTTCTCAGTTTGGCCCGGTGGCCAGCTCTAGGAAGAGTCTTGATGGTTACAAACTTCTTCCATTTAAGAATGATGGAGGCCACGGTGTTCTTGGGCACCTTCAATGCTGCAGAATGTTTTTGATACCCTTCCAAAGATCTGTGTCTCGACACAATCCTGTCTCGGAGCTCTACGGGCAATTCCTTCAACTTCATGGCTTAGTTTTTGTTCTGACATGCACTGTCAATTGTGGGAACTTATATAAACAGGTGTGTGCCTTTCCAAATCATGTCCAATCAATTGAATTTACCATAAGTGAACTCCAATCAAGTTGTAGAAACATCTCAAGAATGATCAATGGAAACAKGATGCAACTGTGCTCAAATTCGAGTCTCATAGCAAAGGTAAATAAGGTATTGATGTTATATTTTTTCTGTTTGTCATTATGAGGTATTGTGTGTAGATTGATGATGAAAAAAATGTATTCAATACAATTAGAATAAGGTTGTAACGTAGCAAAATGTGCAAGAAGTCAAGGGATCTGAATACATTCAGAATGCACTGTAACTACTCATAAACCAACATTTAACATGTCAAATATCCCCTTATCAGAGTACAATAAACGAACATTTAGCTTAACAACCTCTACACAGACTTGTGCCAACACCACCATTATGTAGCGGTCTGACTAAATCAATTGAAATGTGTGGTGCCTCTCGAAGTGGCAGTTTGGGCCCTGGTCAAAMGTAATGCACTATAAAAGGAATAGGGTACCATTTGTGAAGCCAGGGCCATCATAGTGAATGATATACACAGCCATTCACACATCTACAGTCTAGCATAGTGTTCTGTCACCACTGCTTCAAATCAAGTCGTCCAAATTTGAAGCCAGCGAGAATAATAAAAACCTCAAACTTAAGACATCCCTCAAAAACCATGGACCACATCCACATCCAAAATAGCTGTTTTCACATGTTGATCTTAAATTTCAAATKTGAAACCATATTTAAATATGTATGAAATGTTTAGTTTACAACTTAACACAACATTTTCACTGGTGAGGAGAATAAGATGTTTTCACCTAATGTGAATTGCATTTTTACATGTGAAAAACATTCAACATGTGAAAATCTCCCTTTCACATATTGAATTGAAATTTCACGTGACAAACATTCAGATGTGAAAATCTCAGTTGCCGTTTCACATGTAAAAAAAACCATAAACATGTGAAAATCTCACTTTCACATGTGAAGCTGCAAGTTCAAGTGAAAATGAATCATGTGAAAATCTAATTTGCAGTTTCATATGTGAAAAACTTCCAGTTTCATATGTGAAAAACTTCCATGTGAACTTTTTCAATTCCCATGTGAAATTGAGATATTCACGTGAAAGGTTTTATCATACGAAACTGCAAATGTAATGGTTTTACACATTTGTAATTGCAGATTCACATGTGTGGTTGAAATACTATTCTTCTCCTCAGATGGTGTTACCATTAGCGATGTGACAAATGGAAAATTGTTCTTAACGTTTAAACTGCCAGTTTTCCGTTAAAGAGTAACTTTCATGAACAAAATCGAAAACAATATGTTTTAGGTTTAGTTATAGTGAAACATGTCAATTATGGTCTACATTTTGACAGTTTGTAGCAAAAGTGATATATTTTTATATTTTAGGGAGTGAACGTTATTTATAATAAGGATTACATGGAGAAAATCTGACCTATATGAAGTGTAAATGGTTTCCCCTCCATTCAGCAAAATATATTTTACCTAAACCCTCCCTATACCCAAAATAATAACTAAAACAAAGTGGATAGCAGAGAACATGTCTACCATTTACTCTAACTTGGACACACCAGAGTCTTAGATATGCAGTTTTAGAAACTGTTCTTCGTCCGGTAAGCATTACAAGGCAACGCATGAATATTAATAGTGCACAGGGCTGCKGGCCAGGTTGTGGGTTCACAAACCACTGTGGACAAGAGTAGGGTTGGAAATATCTCCTTYATAGTAAAAGCATTGCATGAATCTATCATCATATTTCCATTTCCGAGAAAAATATATATTTTATAAACATTTCATGCAATTCTATGTAATTCTTGCATAATAGCAGATAATWTTTTAATACCACACAAATTACCGAAATSACAGGCTAAAAATGGACAGAGAGAAAAGCTTGTGTGTTCATCGAATCATATTTCTCCAAAGCCAAATCAGTGTGTCTTGTTTGCAACGAAACTGTCCATGTTTGCAAATAATTAAATCTGAGACATCATTAGGAACCTGAGCATGGTACTTTTAAAAGTTAGTCCTATATTTCCACCCCAGACAGAGTCGGCGTACCGACGCAGAAAAATGTAAGCTTTAACTTCTGGCTACTCAAATGCCATGGCTTAAACCAACTAGAGGTCACAAGTGTTTCCCTAAAAGCTCTCTGGGTTTAAACATATTCTATTGTACAGAAAGTAAATAGCTTAATCAATTGATAGTGACAGAATTAGAATACTTCTCAAACAAAGTAMAWYWTTTTGTCTCCTCAAATATAGAAGGTTGTTGAGCATAGTCTCAATGTCATAGAAAAGAAACAATGATGTCCCCATATGCATTGAAGTCATGTCTGTCCTGTGTATTTTACAGCTTGTTTCTAGCATAAAGCATGGCGGACCAAAGTGGTGTTATCAATCACTTTATATTATCGGATCAGTTTTATTTTCTTCAAAATCTTGATTAACACTCCTCAGTTAGCAGGCTCAAGCAAGCAAAAACTTAACTTGCAGAAATTGTTAACAAGTTAGAAATTATTTTAACACACTTTGCTGTAGGCTACTATTTACTAGTTAACAAAAAATAATGTATGTCATATAAAATATATTCACCCACCCAGTATTGTAATCAAAACATACCAGAAAGCATGTATTCCTCAGCTCAGACAGTGTAGTATTGTGGGCGCAATAGCATCTCATTAGTGTGCAAGATCTTGAAAATCACCTGTACATGTGATGGAAGAGTGCACTGCACATGTGATGGAAGAATGCACTGTGCATGCAGAGGGTTGCAATTCCATTGAATTGCRGATAGTTTAAYGAAAATAAGCCATTAGACCTAGAATTGCCTTATGTGTATCCCACAAAAAGGTTCACTGTTATAAGCTAACTTTTTTGATGAATTTAGGCAAATTCCCCAAATTCCAGGGCTTAACTTCCCATGGAAAATACCTGAAAGGTTTCCGACCCTTTGCAACCCTACCAACGAGTATGTGGAGTGAAGTACTAATATTTAGTAAAACTTACAGATATTGAATATAACGTTTTTATCTTGAGGCGATCTGCACCGCTGTGTTCAGTCCGCCATTTTACCTCACGGCCTCACCTTAAGCACTAAACCTTCCCCTTGACTGAAATTGAAAAAGCATTACCCTTACGAATTTTCCTCCAGGTAACCATTCGGTAAATTTCGATCCATGCCATAGTAACAAATCAAGCTCTTTTTGCCCTTAACGGTTCAACTCTACCATTGAAATAGTAATGTGGTGCCTCTAAGTAATCTCAAGGGAGGGGTTCGGTATGAAATACACTCCCTTCTAGATGTGGTGGGTGGTACCACTTCAAAGCTTACAATAAAAGCAGGTGACAGTGCACCATTTTTGGCAATGGTCTTGGTAAGTGGAGTGTGCCAATACATTTTGCATGATGCTTCCTTGACTAGTGTCACGCCCTGACCTTAGTTATCTTTGTTTTCTTTATATTTTGGTTAGGTCAGGGTGTGACAAGGGTGGTTTGTTTAGTTTTTGTATTGTCTAGTGTTTTTTGTATGTCTAGGGGTTTTGGTTASWCTAGGCATATTATAGATCTATGGTGGCCTGAATTGGTTCCCAATCAGAGACAGCTGTTTATCGTTGTCTCTGATTTGGGATCCTATTTAGGTGGCCATTTTCCATTTAGGTTTTGTGGGTTATTGTCTATGTGTAGTTGCATGTAAGCACTCGTGTCTTACAGCGTTCACGTTTGTTTTGTTATTTTGAWAGTTTGTTTAGTGTTCTTCGTATAATAAAAAAATAATTTATTCTTATCACGCTGCGCCTTGGTCTTATAATTACAACGAACGTGACAACTAGACTACTGACATTACACAAAATTCAAAGGCAGTAAGGCACATTTCCGCATATGACCAAATTCAACGTTTTTGCTACGTTACAGCCTTGTTCTAAAATGGATTACATAGTGTTTTTTTTATCAATCTACACACAATAACCCATATTGACAAAGCAAAAACAGGTTTTTAGATATTTCATTAAATGTATTAAAAACAAAAAACTGAAATATCACATTTACATAAGTATTCAGACCCTTTACTCWGTGCTTTGTTAGGTTCAAGTCCGGATTCTGGCTGGGCCAAACAAGGACATTCAGAGACTTCATGGCTTGGTTGTTGCTCTGACATACACTGTCAAATGTGGGACCTTATATAGACTGGCGTGTGCCTTTCCAAATCATGTCCAATCAATTGAATTTACCACAGGTGGACTCCGATCAAATTGTAGAAACATCTCAAGGATGATCAATGGAAACAGGATGCACCTGAGCTCAATTTTGAGTCTCATAGCAAAGGGTCTGAATACTTATGTAAATAAGGTGTTTCTAAAAACCTGTTTATGCTTTGTCATTATGTGGTATTGTGTGTAATTGGCTGAGTATGTTTTATTTTATTTAATCCATTTTAGAATAAGGCTGTAAAGTAACAAAACGTGAAAAAAGTCAAGGGGTCTGAAGGCTTTCCGTAGGCACTATAATTTCTAGATTAAGACGGCATGGAAGTATGTTAAAAATTACCAACCAAGCATGTTGGTTACGATTAAAGTAGGCAATGGAGTATCAGTTGTCATCTGCGATTAAATGTGGTTACAAGCTTGTGGTTACAAGCAGTCAGGTATTAGGCACTAGAGGAGGTGGAGAAAGACACCCTGCCAATTAGGACTGGCAGACCCAGGGAGATTTTATCCTCATTTGATTTAATGAGGCCTCCAGAGTGGTGCAGTGGTCTTAAGGCCCTGCACTGCAGTGCTAGCTGTGCCACTAGAGATCCTGGTTCGAGTCCAGGCTCTGTAGCAGCCGGCCACGACTAGGAGACCCATGAGGCGGCGCACAATTGGCCCAGCGTTGTCCAGGTTAGGGGAGGATTTGGCCGGCAGGGATGTTCTTGTCCCATCGCGCTCTACTGACTCCTGTGGCAGGCCGGACACAATGCATGCTGACACAATTGCCAGGTGTAGTGTTTCCTTCAACACATTGGTGTCTGTCTTCCGGGTTAAGCGGGCATTGTGTCAAGGAGCAGTGCAGGTTGGTTGGGTTGTGTTTCGGAGGACGCACGGCTGTCGACCTTTGCCTCTCCTGAGTTGCAGCGATGGGACAAAACTGTAACTACCAATTGGATACCACGAAATTAGGAAGAAAAAAAGGGATTTCATGAATATTACATTTATACTACTCCCTGGCACTCAGATTAAAACTACACAAGAAAATAAAAAAGCACAACATGTCTCCTGTGTCTGACTTCATACCCAGATGTTGTAAGTTTCATTTAAAACATTGTTTTTACAGTGGAAACTGGAATCATGCTGATCAAGGTGATCTATTTGCAGAGCGTTCACAATCTCAAATTCACTGATTGGTTTTGGATTTGTGTGTTTTGGTAGATACAGTAATAGCTAATATAAAGCACTTTATACCCTGAACATGGATGTACTGTATATGCACAGCTGTGCAACATGAAAGACACAATTTCTTCACGGGGTACAATATATATATATATTCTTTCATATAACATGCCTGTGTAGCAAAAAATACATTTCAATACAAATACAGACATCGCTCTATGGAGCTTGCCTTATTCCCCAACGATGAAGCAGATGGGAACTCTATGATGTACTTTGAATAAGCTTATCTCGAGGAAGGTATCAATTCCATTCCTTGCTCGCCGGGAGAAGGACAGTAAATCAATGTTAAATCAACCCACTTTGTAATTTATAATGACTGTCATTATCGGGCCTCTGATGCAAACCATTTTGGAAGCTCTTCAGAGACGAGTCCTCTAACGGTTCAAGTAGAAGACGGAAGGGGAAAGACACTGATGTAGACATAAATTCCCACAGAGAGACATTAACAGCCTCAGCCGAACGGTGCCTGTCAGACACAAGACTGAGGAGTCAGATAAATCACAGAATTTTTTTGTTTACATGCGGCTGGGTGTCAGATCAAATAGATATAAAAGAGACTGTCTTTGTCTTCATTTGTGCCTTAACAGCACGCCGGATTAACACAAAGGCAGGCTCATTCAGAGTAACGTGCATGCACTCACACACATGCTTGCTTGCGCTCGCGCACACACACACCGTGCAGGTCCTATTGTTACACAAGCTAATTAGAGATAAATTAAAGATACATGATCCCTGCATAAAGTTAGATGGGCTCCTAACTTGTCTGAGCCAACACAAGATAAGGCAAAAGAAAGCCTAACAAATGATTACTTTCAAAGTGCAGGGCTGTAGAACGAGATGTACATTTTATATCTCATCTTTTGTTTTTTAACTGCAACAACTGTGATTGCTGCCTATTTATTTTAAGGCCATACAGCAACTACACATAGCTCTAGTTGGGATTTCATTATCATCACATCTCTAGAGCGGGCATAAAGGACGCTTTTAAAAGTTTTATTATACGTAGATGAAATTACACATTTGCAGCACGTCAGCACGGACAGACCATCAGGCTCATTAATTTGATTGGCCTACATTTGGTCGTTTTAAGACTGATTAATTACTTTACTTGACTGATTTGATTATTTTATTGTGTGTATTTTGCCTTTAATATGTGTATTTCTGTATATTGCACGCCTCATTTGAAAAAGACACCTGGGTCTTGTTATTCAGTGAAAGTATAGAATAAAGGTAAAAAATTAATAAAAATAGACTAAACTCAGTCCCTGTTTCTCTCTCTACCGAAACATGTGCCATGCCATTGTTGTTTCCGACTCCTACCTTCAATTACATTTGTTGTTCCCGACTCTCACCTGAAATAAATATCTATAATGAACTGCTAATTGGAAGAAGAAGAAGACACACTTAATATGTTAATAGCTAAGATCCTTAGAAAATAACCATAAATATTTACACTTATGAACAACAGATTTAAGTAATCATAAAAAAAATTGCCAGCTCACTATGGTAGCTATGTGTAACTTCTGTTAGTTTTCATTCTTCAGTCTATACAGGAACCCAACAGAAAACTAAAATGAACACACTGTAAAGTCAGGGGATGCTTGGTGGGACTGTGTATTTRGCGCAGGTTGGAAGATTGGGGGCAGTGGAATGCCAAGAAAGTCCACTCATGTATGTAACAGTGATGGAAATGATTAGAAGCGTGTGACCTCCCTGCTTTTCCCCTCCACTCCATCGTAATATCAATTAATATTATGGTAGTAGACAGACGCACCGATGATCCGTAACAAGTGGCGTCTCTGGAGCGAGCTAGTGCCATGAGACCGCCCCTAATTAAGCCTGAACGATGGCAGGTTATTCCAACCACCAGGCTTCCGGCTAATCTGCGCTAAAGAGCCATGGTGCCCGAACTACTGGCAAACTTTATAATTTCTTCCAGTGGGCGGCTGTGGGTTTTTAACTAAACACTAAGTTGTTGGGAAGGAGATGTGCAGATAGAGTCTATAGGAGTTTGTTTGTGTGCTCTTTGCTGTTCCATCCCCAAGGGTGGACGTACAGAGAAAAACATGTTAATTAGAATGTAGGAAGGCTCTGTCTTGCCTTGTACAGCCACGATGTCCACCCATCCTGACAGCAAATACACGGCTTGACTGCTCCTTGTTATTCAAATAGTGTTCAAATGTCAACCTTTTCCCCTTTTTTTTTTTTTAGGTGTATATTTGCATAATGCCACAGGCAGTAACCACTCAAAAACAAGACGGAGCGTCTGAACTTCAAGTTCTATCTGGAGAACACGTGTGATACATGTGTTTCAATAGGTCAACCGTGAAACATTGGGCTGGCCATTCTACAGGAGTTAGGGAGGGCACCAAAGGCAGGCCATTCTTTGACCAGACCTGGGTTCAAAGAGTATTAGTTTTCTTTTGAATGTCTTCTGCCATAGTGTTTACTTACTGTTTTACCCACTTCATATGTACAGTATACTGTATACTGTATTCTAGTCAAAGCTCATCCTATTTAACTACAGCTGTACACATATTTCCTATTCATATACTGTCCATAATGTCTATGAACACCATAATATAAAGTACATAGTATGTATTTAGTCCGGACATTGCTCGTTCGGATATTTCTTAATTCCTTTCTATTCATTCCTTTTTATTTTTGAAATGTGTGTATTGTTTTGTATAGTTAGGTATTACTGCACTGTTGGAGCTAGAAACATAAGCATTTCACTGCAGCTGCATTAACATCTGAAAAAAAGCGATAACATTAGATTTCGTTTTAAAATGAGCATTTAATTTAGCCTGCCTGGAGAGCCAGATGGATAGGGGTTGGAACATTCAATTGGTCCCATCTTGCCAGGCAAGCTCAATCAAGTAAAGTATTTGAAGGAAAATGAATTTAAGCTTTGGGCCTGTATTCAAAACTTGAGTAGGAGTGCTGATCTAGGGTTTGCCTTTCAGATCAGAATGAATAAGATTATATGGAACAGGGGGGACCTGATCCTAGATCAGCACCCCTACTCTGAGACACTTTATGTATACGGCCCTAGGTTTGCTTCTAACACAACACTGTAGTGTATGAGAACAAGTAAGGAGGGTGATGGCACGTAAAGGCTTAGCAATTTCCCCGTGTATCATGATGTGACAAGGCCAAATGCATGTGATGTATAGGCTAGGTTAAAGGGCAGCAGAGAGCTCTCTATTAACATTTTAAAAAGCAGTGTCTTATTAAGACAGATTTTCAAAAGGCATGGACAGAAATGGAATGCTCTTCAGCAGGGGTGTCAAACTCATTCCATGGAGGGCTATTGTCTGCAGGTTTGAGTTTTTTCCTTTCAATTAAGCCCGAGGCAACCAGGTGTGGGGAGTTTAATTCATCAAGGACAAGGGAGAAGCGAAAACCCGCAGACACTCGGCCCTCCATTGAGTTTCACACCTGTGCTCTACAGTATAATACAACATCTCAATAAAACAAAGTAATAATTTCCAACACCTCAACCAAGACAATAATAATTTCTCACCAAGGTTATGCCGCCTTTGTCAAATCAAATTTGATTTGTCACATGCGCCGAATACAACAGGTGAAGGAAGAACTTACCGTGAAATGCTTACTTACAAGCCCTTAACCAACAATGGAGTTAAGAAAATATTTAATAAATAAACTAATGTAAAACAATTAAAATGATAAGGAACACAATAAATAACAACAACGAGGCTATATACAGGGGGAACCGGTATCGAGTCAACGTGCGGGGGTAGAGGTTAGTTGAGGTAATTCGTACATTTAGGTAGAGGTAAAGTGACTATTCATAGATAATAAACAGCGAGTCTCAGCAGTGTAAAAACAAAGGGGGGTGTCAATGCAAATAGTATGAGGGGACATTTTATATCTCATGGCTTGGGGGTAGAAGCTGTTAAGGAGCCTTTTGGACCTAGAGTTGGCGCTCCGGGACCGCTTGCCGTAAGGTATCAGAGAGAACAGTCTATGGCTTGGGTGACTGGTGTATTTTACAATTGTTTGGGCCTTCCTCTGACACCGCCTAGTATATAGGTCCTGAATGGCAGGGCTTATTGATGTACTGGGCTGTATCCACTACCCTCTGTAGTGCATTATGGTCGGATGCCGAGCTGTTGCTATACCAGGCAGTGATGCAAGCGGTCAGGGTGCTCTCGTTTGTGCAGTTGTAAATCTTTTTGAGGATCTGAGGACCCATGCCAAATCTTTTCAGTCTCTTGAGTCTCTTCATGCCCTGTTCATGACTTTCTTGGTGTGTTTGGACCATGATAGTTTGTTGGTGCTTTGGACACCAAGGAACTTTAAACGATCGACCCGCTGCACTACAGCCACATGAATGTGAATGGGGGCATGTTTGACCCTCCTTTTCCTGTAGTCCACAATCATCTCCTTTGTCTTGCTCACATTGAGGGAGAGGTTGTTGTCCTGTGCTATGGGCACAGGGAATATGGTGGTCTGCTTGCCACTTGCCAGTTGGTCCGCGCATGCTCTGAGTACACGTCTTGGAAATCCGTCTTGCCCCGCGGCCTTGTGAATGTGGACCTGTTTTAAGGTCTTGCTCACATCGGCTACGGAGATCGTGATCACACAGCTGGTGATCTGATGCATGCTTCAGTGTTGCTTGCCTCGAAGCGAGCATTAAAGGCATTTAGCCCGTCTGGTAGGATCGCGTCACTGGGCAGCTCACGGCTGGGTTTCCCTTTGTAGTCCGTAATAGTTTGCAAGCCCTGCCACATCCGACGAGCATCAGAGCCGGTTTAGTGTGATTTAATCTTAGTCCTGTATTGCTGCTTTGCCTGTTGATTGTTTGTTTGAGGGCATAGCAGGATTTTTTATAAGCGTCCGGATTAGTGTCCTGCTCCTTGAAAGTGGCAGCTCTTTGGCTCGGTGTGTATGTTGCCTGTAATCCATGGATTCTGGTTGGGATATGTACGTACGGTCACTGTGGGGACGGCGTCGTCGATGCACTTATTGATGAAGCCGGTGACTCAGGTAGTATACTCCTCAATGTCATTGAATGAATCCCGGGAAATATTCCAGTCTGTGCTAGCAAATCAGTCCTGTAGCGTAGCATCCGCGTCATCTGACCACTTCCGTACTGAGCTAGTCACTGGTACTTCCTGCTTTAGTTTTTGGTTGTACGCAGGAATCAGAAGGTTATAATTATTGTCAGATTTTCCAAATGGAGGGCGAGGGAGAGCTTTGTACACGTCTCTGTGTGAAGGGTAAAGGTGGTCTAGAGTTTTTTTCCATCTGGTTGCACATGTGACACACTGGTTGAAGCGCCACTTCTGGATGAGCATTTTCTTGTTTGCTTATGGCCTAATACAGCTCATTGAGTGTGGTCTTAGTGCTAGAATCGGTTTGTGCTGGTAAATAGACAGCTATGAAAAATATAGATGAAAAGTCACTTGGTAGATAGTGTGGTCTACAGCTTATAATGAGGTACTCTACCTCAGGTGAGCAATAACTCGAGACATCGTGACCAGGTGATATTGACAAATAGACTTACACCCCCACCCCTCGCCTTATCGGACGCAGCTGTTCTGTCCTGCCAATGCACGGAAAACCCAGCCGACTGTATATTATACGCGTCGTCGTTCAGCCACGACTCGGAGGAAACATAAGCTATTACAGTTTGTAATGTCCCATTGGTAGGATAGTCTTAAACGGAGCTCATCCAGTTTATTCTCCAGTGATTGCATGTTGCCCAGTAGAACTGATTGTAAAGGCTGGTTACCCATTCGCAGACTAATTCTCACAAGGCACCATGATTTCCGCCCCCTGAATTTCCTTATTTTCTTTATGCAAATGATGGGGATTTGGGTCTTATCTGGGAGCAGCATTATATCCTTCGTGTCAGACTCATTAAAGAAGAAATTTCGTCCAGTTCGAGGTGAGTAATCGCTTTTCTGACATCCAGAAGCTCTTTTTGGTCATAAGAGACAGTAGCATCAACATTATGTACAAAATAAGTTACAAACAATGCGTAAAAAATACAGAAAATAGCACATTTGGTTAGGAACCCGTAAAACGGCAGCCATACACTCCGGCACCATTCTTTTAATTCTTTGTGGCGTGAGAATAAAAAAATGTGCGACCAAAAAATAATCAGAATACAAATGCTTTAAAAATGTGATGATTATTTCTTAGATTAGTTTTTCATTCAGAAAGGATATTAGCAAAAATAAACATTATTACGCCTTTCTGTTTTGTCAATGACATTCAATTCAGGGCTGAAAAAAAGGYGGCAAGTTTAAGTTTGTTCCACCTCAGCGAGTCTGACCACAAGTTAGAGACCACTATGACGACGCACTAAATATGTTTGATGGATCGTTTTTGTCTTCTTCTAGTGGTTCTTAAGGGGAAAGTTATCCAAATGTAACTGAAGGTAATCACATTACGTTACTGAGTTTGGGTAATCCAAAAGTTATGTTACGGACTACAGTTTGGGACAGGTAAATAGTAACTGTAACGTATTACATTTAGAAAGTAACCTACCCAACCCTGGCTACAACCACAAAGACAACAATCCAACACTTCAACTCCAGACGTATATCAAACACCTCCTCAAAAAACGGATATACCATTTCCTAAAACAGTTTTCTTTAAACAGCAATCTTGCTTTCCATGGACCTCAGCTCTATAATAAGAGTGTGCACCTGTGAGGTTAAGGTGGATGTACAGCCAATTGGCTGTCTGGCAGTAGAGAGGCATCTCAGGCATAATATATAGCCATCTCAGCAGCAGCAGAGCCTTTACACCCCAGGGCTCTCAGCCACACCTGAAGGACCCTGGTGTCTCACAGTAAGCAGTATGGTTCGGCTGAGTAATCATTCATCCACACTGCTGAGGCTCATTCTGGTTTCTATGACTTTCTCATGCCATGGCTGTGTCCTGTCTGATTAGTGTGCTGTTGAACAGTAGACATGAGGCACAAGAGGCCACCAGTGTCCATGTCCTTGCTTCTGAATATCTTGCAGTTTAAAAAAATATGTTTGATTGATTTGGATACAGTGCCTTCAGAAAGTATCCATACCCCTTTGATTATTCCACATTTTGTTGTGTCATAGCCTGAATTCAAAACATAATGAAAAACATTCTCACCCATAATGACAAAGTGAAAACAAGTTTTTAGAAATGTTTGCAAGTTTATTGAAAATTCAATACAGAAATATTTAATTGACATAATACTCACACCCCTAAGTCAATACTTTGGAGAATCAGCTTTAGCAGCCGTTAAAGAGTCTTTCTGGGTAAGTCTCTAAGAGCAACATTTGCCCGTTATTCTTTTCAAAAATCTTCAAGCTCTTTCAAGTTGGTAGTTGATCATTGGTAGAGTTAATTGCTTTGCTWAATTTTTTTGCAGCATTACTTTAGAGCCTTGTTGCAAACACGATGCTTGTTTTGTAATTTTTTTATTATGTATAGGCTGCCTTTTCACTTAATTAGGTTAGTATTGTGGCGTAATTACAATGTTGATCCATCCTCTGTTTTCTCCTACCACAGCCATTAAACTCTGTAACTGTTTTAAAGTCATAATTTGCCTCATAGTGAAATCCCTGAGCGGTTTCTTTCCTCTCTGGCATCTGAGTTATAAAGGACGCCTCTATCTTTGTGTAATTAAAAACTTCACCATGTTCTAAGGGATAGTCAATGTCAAATTTTTCTCTACCCATCTACCAATAGGTGCCCTTCTTTGAGAGGCATTGAAAAACTTCCCTTGTCTTTGTGGTTGAATCTGTGTCTCAAATTCTGCTTGACCGAGGGAACTTTTTTTAGGGGGTAGATCAATTTTAATACATCAGATAGAATATAGCTTTCATCAATGTAATTTTCTGCATCCTTTCCAATCCCCCATATATTATTTTGTAATAATATACACTACCGTTCAAAAGTCTGGGGTCACTTAGAAATGTCCTTGTTTTTAAAAGAAAACACCAGTCTCAAAGTCATGAGTGTAGAGGATGCTGACCTTCTAGGCAGAGTTGCAAAGAAAAAGCCATATTCCAGACTGACCAATAAAAACAAAATATTAATATGGGAAAAAGAACACAGACACTGGACAGAGGAACTCTGCCTAGATGGCCAGCATCCTGGAGTTGCCTCTTCACTGTTGATGTTGAGACTGGTGTTTTGCAAGTACTATTTAATGAAGCTGCCAGTTGAGGACTTGAGAGGCGTCTGTTTCTCAAACTAGACACTCTAATGTGCTTGTCCTCTTGCTCAGTTGTGCACCGGTGCCTCCCACTCTTCTTTCTCTCTGGTTAGAGCCAGTTTGGGCTGTTCTGTGAAGGGAGTAGTACACAGCGTTGTACGAGATCTTCAGTTTCTTGGCAATTTCTCGCATGGAATAGCCTTAATTTCTCAGAACAAGAATAGACTGATGAGTTTCAGAAGAAATGCCTTTGTTTGTGGCCCTTTTGAGCCTGTAATCGAACCCACAAATGCTGATGCTCCAGATACTCAACTAGTCGAAAGAAGGCCAGTTTTATTGCTTCTTTAATCAGCACAAAGRTTTTCAGCTGTGTTTAGATCATTGCAAAAGGGTTTTCTAATGATCAATTAGCCTTTTAAAATGATCAACTTAGATTAGCTAACACAACGTGCCGTTGGAACACAGGAGTGATGGTTGCTGATAAGGGGCCTCTGTACTGCTAGGTAGATATTCCATAAAAAATCATCCGTTTCCAGCTACAATAGTCATTTACAAAATTAACAATGTCTACACTGTATTTCTGATCAATTTGATGTTATTTTAATGGACAAACGTGCTTTTCCTTCAAAAACAAGGACATTTCTAAGTGACCCCAAACTTTTGAACGGCAGTTTTTATAGTTATTAAAAAATATACAGTATATATAAAAAAAATCTTGCATATCTTAATTTCCTCAATTAACGAATAATATGCGTAATAATGTAGGCAGTTCATGTGAAGGATTGTTACCTATAACTAGGATTGCCATTACAAAAATTACATTATTGGCAAGCAAATATTATTTTAGAAAACAATTATTGTGATTCATCCTATATTATCCCTAACATCATCACCCCATAACAGATGTGGGATAAATACATAGTCATGCATACTCGACCGCAAAAACTCAGACGTTCAAAGGTTGTTTCATCCCCGAGCCCAACTCAAGAAAGGACTTGATGTGCGAATGCATATTCAATTGCTGCTGTTTGAGAAGGCATCCAAAAATAGGCAACAACTGGGAAATTGAATTAACCAACGTCAACTCCTACAGTTGAAGTCGGAAGTTTACATACACCTTAGCCAAATACATTTAAACTCAGTTTTTCACAATTCCTGACATTTAATCCAAATAAAAATTCCCTGTATTTGGTCAGTTAGGATCACCACTTAATTTTAAGAATGTGAAATATCAGAATAATAGTAGAGAGAATGACTTATTTCAGCTTTTATTTCTTTCATCACATTCTCCATGGGTCAGAAGTTTACATACACTCAATTAGTATTTGGTAGCATTGCCTTTAAATTGTTTAACCTTTCTCCCCCCGGGGTTCCGCTAGCGGAACACCCACAACATTCCGCTGCCTTCGCAGAGCGCAAAATTCAAAAAATATTTTTGGGAAATATTTAACTTCCACACATTAACAAGTCCAATACAGCAAATGAAAGATACACATCTTGTGAATCCAGGCAACATGTCCGATTTTTAAAATGTTTTACAGCGAAAACACAATATATATTTATGTTAGCTCACCACAATAGCCAAACACACAACGCTATTTATCCACCGCATAGTCACTAACCAAGAAACAACTTCATCAGATGACAGTCTTATAACATGTTACACAATACATTGTTACATTTGTTCGAAAAATGTGCATATTTGAGGTATAAATCTTAGTTTTACATTGCAGCTACAATCACAAATAGCACCGAAGCAGCCAGAATAATTACAGAGAGCAACGTGAAATAACTAAATACTCATCATAAAACGTTTATGAAAAATACATGGTGTACAGCAAATGAAAGATAAACATCTTGTGAATCCAGCCAATATTTCAGATTTTTTAAGTGTTTTACAGCGAAAACACAATATAGCATTATATTAGCTTACCACAATAGCCAAACACACAAATGCATTTATCAGCAGCAAAAGGTAGCGATCGCAAAAAAACAGCAAAAGATATCAAATTAATCACTAACCTTGACCAACTTCATCAGATGACAGTCCTATAACATCAGGTTATACAATACACTTATGTTTTGTTCGAAAATGTGCATATTTTGAGCTGCAAACCGTGGTTATACATTGTGAATATGTAGTATCGATTCACCAGAATCTCTGGAGATATTTTGGACACTCACCTAATCTGACCAAAGAACTCATCATGAACTTTACTMAAAAATACATGTTGGACAGCAAATGAAAGATACACTAGTTCTTAATGCAACCGCTGTGTTAGATTTTTAAAAATAACTTKACCATAACAAACAGCTTACGTTATAGCGAGACAGCGCCCGCAAAAAGGGCGGAAAATAGGACTCTACATTTTCCACAGAAATACGAAATAACATCATAAATGGTTCTTACTTTTGCTGACCTTCCATCAGAATCTTGTACAAGGAGTCCTAGGTCCAGAATAAATCGTTGTTTGGTTTTAGAATGTCCTTCTCTCCTGTCGAATTAGCAACCTTAGCTAGCCATGTGGCGCGAACATGTCCATCTCCTCTCGACGCATAGAACGGAAAACTCCAAAAGACCCATTAAACGTTAAATAAACTGATGAAACTCGGTTGAAAAAACCTACTTTATGATGTTTTTCTAATATGTATCAAATAAAAACAAAGCCGGAGATATTAGCCGTGTATACCGAACGCTTATCAAAAGACAATAGGAAGGTCCTTCCCGCGCCTAGGTAGAGAAAGGAAATTGTGGTCACGTCATTCCAAGAGCTCTTGTTCGACCACAGATCAAGCTAGACACCCCATTCCACCTTCTACTGCCTGTTGACATCYAGTGGAAGGCGTATGCAGTGCATGCAAATCCATAAATATAAAGCAATTCAATAGGCAGGCCCTGCCTAGCATCGTTTTCAGATTTTTCACTTCCTGTCTGGAAGTTTGCTGCCAAATGAGTTCTGTTTCACTCACAGATATAATTCAAATAGTTTTAGAAACTTGAGAGTGTTTTCTATCCAATAGTAATAATAATATGCATATTGTACAATCTAGAATAGAGTACGAGGCCGTTTAAATTGGGCACGATTTTTTCCCAAAGTGAAAATAGCGCCCCCTACACACTAACAGTTAACTTGTTATGGCTGCAGGGGGCGTATTGAAAAACKGGAAAATATATGCAAATTTTCAAACGGCCTCTTAATCAATTTTTGCTCTTACAATATGCATATTATTATTACTATTGGATAGAAAACAGTCTCTAGTTTCCAAAACCGTTTTAATTATTTCTCTAAGTGGAACAGAACTATTTTTACAGGCCATTTCCTATCCGGAAGTGAGATTTCCAAAATCGATGTCGCTCTTCAAGACCTTGTCTATAAAAGGGCATGTCACTTAGGACTSTAGAAACACGTCATACGCCTTCCTCTGGGTGTCATGCGGAAGTGAGAGCAGAAATGACTTGATTATCTCGTCCTGGGATTGAACACAACCTCTTGGAGTGAGGTGTGCGCACTTTATTTTTTTTTCTGGGCGCGAAGTAGGACCTGGACTCGGCTCCTGGAAAACACTCGTTAAAGGTGAATATGATCTCTGGCTTCGATTTTATTTGATACATGTCACAATATCATCCTAAAGTATGTTATTTCAATATATTTTAATTATATTATTGAAATGTATTCTGGACTTTAGACGTGATGCGACGCAAWAAWTTTTTCAAGATGGAGAGGTTAGCGTCGCACTGCCAGTGTGCTTGCTAATTCAAGAGGGAAATTGTTCGTTCTGGATCGAAATAAAGACGTTTCTGAACAAAGGACCCCTTGGAGAACATTCTGATGGAAGATCAACAAAGATAAGGACCCAATTTGGGATGCTTTTTCATATATCTGTCGAACTGTGCTATGCTACCGTTTGACTAGAATCAATGCTGCTGTGTGCTAGCTATTGTAGTAAGCTAATATGACGATATATTGTGTTTTCGCTGTAAAACACTTCAAAAATCGGAAATATTGGCTCTATTCACAAGATCTTTCTCTTTCATTAGCTATCCACCATATATTTTTCTGAAATGTTTTATGATGTGTAATTAGTAGTTGACGTTGGTGTCTGTATTTTCTCTGGCTACTCCCGTGCGATTTCTGACTGTAGCTATGATGGTAGCAGTAATGTAAAACTGATTTATAGCTAAAATATGCACATTTTTTGAACAAAACATAGATTTATTGTGTAACATGTTATAGGACTGTCATCTGAGGTAGTTTTTTCTAGGTTATTTAGGTTGGTTCTAGGTTAGTTAGGTTGGCTTGTGCATGCTACTTGCATCCTACTTGTGCTGTGAAAAATGTCTGTCCTCTTTTTGGTCTTTTTGGTCTTGACTGATTTCTTTTGATTTTCCCATGATGTCAAGCAAAGAGGCACTGAGTTTGAAGGTAGGCCTTGAAATACATCCACAGGTACACCTCCAATTGACTCAAATGATGGCTTTAGAAGCTTCTGATAGGCTAATTGACATCATTTGAGTCAATTGGAGGTGTTTCTGTGGATGTATTTCAAACAATAGTACGCAAGTATTAACACCATGGGACCACGCAGCCGTCATACCGCTCAGGAAGGAGATGCGTTCTGTCTCCTAGAGATGAAAATACTTTGGTGCGAAAAGTGCAAATCAATCCCAGAACAGCAAAGGACCTTGTGAAGATGCTGGAGGAAACAGGTACAAATGTATCTATATCCACAGTAAAACGAGTCCTATATCGACATGACACAAGTCATTTTTGCAACAATTGTTTACAGACAGATTATTTCACTTATATTTCACTGTATCACAATTCCAGTGGGTCAGAAGTTTACATACACTAAGTTGACTGTGCCAAAAATAGCTTGGAAAATTCCAGAAAATGATGTCATGGCTTTAGAAGCTTCTGATAGGCTACATGACATCATTTTCTGGAATTTTCCAAGCTGTTTAAAGGCACCGTCAACTTAGTGTATGTAAACTTCTGACCTAGTGTATGTAAACAATTGTTGGAAAAATGATTTGTGTCATCCACAAAGCAGATGTCCTAACCGACTTGCCAAAACTAAACTATAGTTAACAACAAATTTGTGGAGTGGTTGAACAACAACTTTTAACGACTCCAACCTAAGTGTATGTAAACTTACGACTTCACCTCTATTTAAAAGAGCCGAATAGCAATTCTCAAATCAATGCATCATTTTGAGCAATTGTACTTATTCAGTTTTACATTCTCTCTTCCCCCTCCCCCTCTGATGCTATTTTCCAAATGCCAGGAGTAGATGAATCGGCATCGCCGAAGCACAAGTAATTTAGCAACATTGAGGCCAATATAAATTCCAGCCTTTCCGTTTTGTTTACATCATGTTGTGATTCATTTTTTCTCTAGTGCCCACTACACTGATCCTCTAATTATACACGCATGCACACACATAGACACACACAACGAATGAGAAATCAGACCCGGGCAGACACCCACTCTGCCCCGGCATGAAATATCATTTTAGTGTGTGATATCATTGTAGAGCCAAGCCACTGGCAAATTCAAACACTTTCATTATTCAGCTAGCAGCTGCAGCAGAAATGACTAACATCTCTAATGAAGGATACAAACACCAACAATGCTTGCAATTTGATCTAAAAATGTGGATCTGACAAATGTGTCTCCCTCGATTTGACCTCAAGCTTTGAAAAGGGATGATACACAGTCTGAGGCTGATGCAGATTTATTTACATTTGTTTCTCAGGTTGCTAATGGGAATCAAACAGTGAGTGTGGGTGAGGCAATATCTTAAATGTTAAAAGTTCTCATCTAATGGGATGCTTAAGAGCAAATAAGCAGTGGGTACATCTGAATGTGAACTGAATCAGGCTGGTGAATGCAGTACCAATAATTTACTTCCCCATCAGATAATGTATCTCCAGTTTCTCACCTGTCCAGGAGCTGCATTCTCACATAGGAGGGTCTCATACGCGATGGCAAACACCGGAGCGTTGTCATTGATGTCCAGCACTGTGATGGCCACAAAACCTTTTCCAATCTTTGTTGGATCCTCTGAAAAAGAGGGAGRGAGAGAAGTAGACAGACAGGAGAGAGCGAGAACAAGATTTTATAATCATAGCTGGTTTCCTTCAGTACTTAACTGACTTAACTTTGTTAACCTTCATCCACTTACCCTACTATCAATCTTTTTCATGTTTTTTTAATTCATCACAAAGGTTGAGCGAAATGAGCAAAATGCGGCCAAAAGTGCCCATTCTAATGACATATCCAAGGCATTCACCATCAGCTGGCATCCTTAGTTGCTCTGGTGGGGATCAGCCAACATGATCAGGCAGCTAATTACGATTGGAGTGGAGCTACAGCTTAGGTGAAAATGGCTAGGGATGCGTACGACATTGCATCCTATACCCTTTATAGTGCACTATCTAGAGCAGTGGCGGTCAGTATCGTTGAAGATGAGGGAAGACCCCCCAAAAATGTATGAGCATGACCTTTTTTCTATTACAGCATATTGGATGCTCAATGCAACATATAGCTACTAGAAGTAACGCATTAGTAAACCCGCTACAATCATGCAGTACAGTCAACAAACAGTTTAGCAGTTACACCGGCAGACCACGGTGGCAATACATTTATAAAACTAAAAGCTTACCTTGACTTGGAAAAGTTCCAGTGTTGTATAGCAATAGCCAGCTAGCTAACATGGCATCCCTTTCTGTTTGAGCTGGGTGTTTGAGTAGGCTAAACTAGCTAGCTGCATTTGATAGCTAAGTAAGTGAATGGGAAAGTGACCAAAAAATCACTGAAATATAGCTCTCTCTCTCTTGCTTCACCTTCATTTGTTAACAGTTTTGAACAAATTAATTTCTTCAACTATTGTCTGTCTCTCTCTGAGTCAACTACTCACCACATTTTATGCTCTGCTAGCTAGCTGTAGCTTATGCTTTCAGTCCTAGATTCATTTTCAAATTATTTGATTGGGTGGACATGTCAATTCATGCCGCAAGAGCTCTAATAGGTTGGAGGATCTCCTCAGGAAGTTGTCATAATTACTGTCTAAGTCTATGAAAGGGCGTGAGAACCAAGATCCTCCTAGGTTTTGTACTGAAGTCAATGTATCCAGAGGAGGACAGAAACTAGTTGTCCTCTGGCTACACCATGGTGCTACCCTACAGAGTGCTGTTAAGTCTACTGTAGACCTTAATTGCAGAACAGTGTTCTAATCAATTATTTGGTGTACGTGTCTTTGGACTATCATTAATGTTGACGATTGCTTTATCAAATTGATTATTACGATGATTAAATTACTCCTGTAACAATCAACTCATCAGCAATCTTGGGGAAAAAGTTTATTTACAGAGTTAGCGTTTTCAAATTAACTCTTAGATATAAATATATCTGACATTGGTCATTAATTGTTTATCTTCTATTAGCCTCTGTCACGCCCTGACCGTAGAGAGCTTTTTATGTCTCTATTTTGGTTTGGTCAGGGTGTGATTTGGGTGGGCATTCTATGTTCCATTTTCTATGATTCAAATTTCTGTGTGTTTGGCGGGTGTGGTTCTCAATCAGAGGCAGCTGTCTATCGTTGTCTCTGGTTGAGAACCATACTTAGGTTGCCTTTTCCCACCTGTATTTGTGGGTAGTTGTTTTCTGTTTTTGTGTCTTCACCAGACAGAACTGTTTCGTGTTGTTACATTTTGTTATTTTGTCTCAGTGTTCATAGTTTTTTTAAATAAATAATCATGAACACTTCCCACGCTGTGTTTTGGTCCACACCTTCTCCATACGACGACCGTTACGGCCTCATTCTGAATGTCGCAAAATCCTTGGATACCTGCACGAACCCTGGCATAAATCATGAATCAGCGATATACAAAGTGGCTCAATTATTTAATTACTAACTAAATAATCACACAGAATTACATAAACACAAACAGAATAGGTTACACATTGATTACTACATACTGAAATGAAAAGTCTCTAGGGGGGAGGGGGCTTCCCTCCTTTTTTCGTAATGTCTGATCTCACATGAGCGTGGCCACTCACTTGGTTAAGACTTCATATGAAGAAAAAAAAACTCAAATTTTGAAGGCTAACATCACATTACATCTTCTCACAAATAGTTTCATATTTAATCATGTCAGTTCCCCAACATTTGAATGTGAATCTGATCACTGAGAATTATGCACATTCAGAGATACAGTTATGCTGTTCTACTGTCCTTAGTTACA
The DNA here is from genome assembly GCF_002910315.2 of Salvelinus sp. IW2-2015. NCBI lineage: Eukaryota > Metazoa > Chordata > Actinopteri > Salmoniformes > Salmonidae > Salvelinus > Salvelinus sp. IW2-2015. The sequence continues at coordinate 53,721,750 of NC_036854.1, read as the reverse complement.
TTGCAAATTATTAATAGATTCAACAGGATTGTTCTTTAAATACCCACGGACCATTCCAAATGTTTGGATTAAAGACATACTGTTTAATTATTCAACCTTTTTGATGTTACCGTACCGCAACCTCTCTCTGTGGTAACAAAGGAATTTAACGACTCTCTCCGAGAGTCGGAGAGAGCGTTTTCATGGAGGTATTTATGACCGTCATAAAACTGTGGAGAGAGAGCGAGGGGGCGCCTATGATCCTCCACAAAGGGCAAGTCATGACAAGTGACGTGAATATATTAAATATAGTTTTATCTTAAAAGGATAACTTTGGAAATTTACTGAGGAGGATGGTCCTCCCCTTCCTCCTCTGAGGAGCCTCCACTGATAGAGTCCACCTCTGGTCAAAAGTAGTGTAGTATATAGAATATAGGGTGCCATTTCAGACACAGCCTAAGTGACTGTGTAGTAGCACTGGCCATCCTGTACTGACACAAATGCAGCACTGAATAAAAGGCTGGCTTCTGAAAGCCTGGATGGGACAATGATTTAGCCTGGCGTCGGCAGCCACACTGACAGCAGAGATGACGTGTTRGCTGACATTTGGGGGCGGCTGATTTGGTAATAAAAAGGACGCGTGGCACCCCGGGGCACAGACTTGTTGTCATTGGCGTCTTCAGAGCAAAGTCTGCGCGCGGATGAAATGTGGGCGCCATCCGACCGCGGCTCAAATGCATGAAGAAGTGCTTCTCTCCCCTCTTTTGTTACAAAAAGCCCATTTTACTCTAAAAAGCGTAATAAGGCATCCTGGGCTCTGAGAGAGACTGCCTGGACATCTGATTCTATAGCTGCTGCTTTCCACTGTAAAGAGAATAGAAGTCTGACTGTGTGTCAGAGGCCAATGTCTCCTCAGTGAAGGGCTGTTCAGACAATTTGCACAGTTATTATTAATGTTTACTGTGTGTTACTCTATTGAGAGTAACAAGGAATCATTCGTGTTAGGCTTATATTTGTGCTTGAATCACAATGCATTTACATGAGTGATGAAGATTGTTAGATTGTTTGGTTTTGTGACTATTTGTGCATTGACTGATACAATGACAATTTGATGTACATTTTATCTTCATTGTGGTTTTAAACTCATACTGATTATAGTTACTTAGTAGAGTAACTAGTATGTTGTTTAATGGAGCTTGTGAGATGATTCCTGTCCATTGTGTCTGCGTGGGCAGTGGGCAAGGGGGGATGAACGAGCGCCTTTGTCCTTGAAGCCGTGGAGGGATGAGTCAAAGGCATCACGGCACCTCTCCTCACATTAGCATAGTTCACTAGCGGATTTACCATCGCCTGCGCCTGCCCTTAGTCAGCAGCTCGCTCCTCACACACGCCATGACTCACGGAGAACCAGAGGTCGCAGTGACTGCTATAGGTCAGAATTAACATTTGGCTCCATCGCAGAAGGGACTACAATACTTTATGCAGGGCCTTTATAAAACCCTGACTAGTCTGACTTTGAGGCCTGATGTGGAAAGCTGCGTGTGTGTGCTCTTACGACTCTCCATGGCGAGTATGGTGAGGTTGTGGACAGAGTTGACCTCTCGGTCCAGGGGCTTGGCAGTACTGATGACCCCACTCAGAGCATCCACATTGAAGAAACGCTCCAGGTCTGTGTTTCTATCTATGGAGTACCTGGAGACAGACACACCGATCCACAGTCAGTAAGTCAGACAGACAGACATAGCTATGATGAGGTATTTTCCTTTTGTAGAAAGTTCTTATTGATTTTAAATTATTAACTGTATCTCTGAAACACTTTTGGACGAATAAGAACTTTGTACCGTCAAAACGTGCCAAATGAACAATTTAAGAGTGCTTTTGGATTCAGTCCATTGGTACAGACCATTACTGAGCTGTCAACATGTGGAATTATGTAGTTTTATTATCCATTTATAATGCTAGCTAAAACAATCATGTTGAACTATGAATGAGAGATCTATACATCAACTTTTWACTTTTAGATTTTGACGAGAACTGTTTTTTAAAGATAGAAGTTAGACTGAGATGAGTTGACTGTGAACACAGAACAAACACTATCCATTCCTATACAGCAGCTCATATTTCTGGGCAAAATTACAACTTCAATAAGCCTAAATCCAAAGGGAATTATTCAATGTAATTTTACTCAATATAATTGGTTGCTTTAGTTCCACAATAATTTAAATGTTACCATTAGTAGGGCCATTTTATGCCAGGTTATTAAAGACGCTGAGAGCCGCCACACTCACAATGGCTGAGTAATTCGATTTTCTGATTAACAATCCTAAGGGTCCTAGCATGAATACCACCACACAACACTTTTAATTTTCAAATAATACATAATGGGAGGGAGTCTCATAAGTGACATGGGGCAGATTGCGTTTATGAGTGGTTGCCATGGAAAAAAATATATAACAAAAAAAAGCCATGTAGCTGGTACMGACTGTTGACCCTTCTGGGGGATTGCCCTTCACTTGTTGATGACATTTCACTTTTGCAAATGTTGCATTCCCTCGAAAACCACAACACCATCTGGCTTTAGTGCGTGTCACACAGTCACAGAGGGAGTATAGAACTCATGGTGTCAGTGGTTTAAGTGTGTTGTGTAGATGGTGCTTAAATGTGTCGCTACTGAGATGTGAGAAGGTGAACGTGTATTTACAGTCCTACTCTAAAGGCGTTTGGACCTCCTGTCAACCTGACGGTGTAGCAACATGTTGAAAAAAACTGTTGAAAKGACTTGGAATTCACTACTATGTTGAATAGGGCCAAGCTGGGTATAGTTGTTTTAGGAAACAGGTGCCACTTCATAAATTGGCTGGGACAACCGAGAGATTGGCTGTGATGGTGTGTAATAACTGGAGAGATGGGCTCTACCTGATGGCACTGTTGGAGGAGTCCGGATCGTGCGCGGCGACTCTCCCGATAAAGGTGCCAACTCTGGCATCCTCAGARACCACCATCCTGCTGAGCTGCGTTGAGAACACAGGCGACTCGTTCACGTCCTCCACCATCACCTTGACCGACGTTGTGTCGCTGAACGAACCCAGGTGCACAAACGCAGGGTCGATGTTCCGATTGGTGGCTTCRATTCGCACATTAAAGCTGTTCTTGGTCTCAAAGTCTAACGGCTGAACAAGTAAGACCAATAAAGAGAGACAAATATACATTAAAAGGAAGAAAAGGAAAAGCTATTTCATATTAATAAAAAAAAACATACAGTTGAAGTCAGAAGTTTACATACACTTAGGTTGGAGTCGTTAAAACTCATTTTTCAACCACTCCACACATTTCTTGTTAACAAACTRTAGTTTAGGCAAGTCGGTTAGGACATCTACTTTGTGCATGCCACAAGTCATTTTTCCAACAATTGTTTACAGATTTCACTTATAATTCACTGTATCACAATTCCAGTGGGTCAGAAGTTTACATACACTAAGTTGACTGTGCCTTTAAATAGCTTGGAAAATTCCAGAAATTGATGTCATGGCTTTAGAAGCTTCTGATAGGCTAATTGACATCATTTGAGTCAATAGGAGGTGTACCTGTGGACGTATTTCAAGGCCTACCTCTTTGCTTGACATCATGGAAAAATCTAAAGGAATCAGCCAAGACCTCAGACAAAAAATTGTAGACCTCCACAAGTCTGGTTCATCCTTGGGAGCAATTTCCAAACGCCTGAAGGTACCATGTTCATCTGTACAAACAATAGTACGCAAGTATAAACACCATGGGACCACGCAGCTGTCATACCACTCAGGAAGGAGCTCAGTTCTGTCTCCTAGAGATGAATGTACTTTGGTGTGAAAAGTGCAAATAAATCCCAGAACAACAGCAAAGGACCTTGTGAAGATKCTAGAGGAAACAGCTACAAATGTATCTATATCCACAGCAAAACGAGTCCTGTATCGACATAACCTGAAAGGCCGCTCAGCAAGGATGAAGCCACTGCTCCAAAACCGCCATAAAAAAGCGAGACTATGGTTTGCAAATGCACATGGGGACAAAGATCGAACTTTTTGAAGAAATGTCCTCTAGTCTGATGAAAACAAAAACAGAACTATTTGGCCATAATGACCATCATTATGTTTGTTGGGAAAAGCCGAAGAACACCATCCCATTCATGAAGCACGTGGGTGGCAACATCATGTTGTGGGGGTACTTTGCTGCAGGAGGGACTGGTGCACTTCACAAAATAGATGGCATCATGAGGTAGGAAAATGATGTGGAGATATTGAAGCAACATCTCAAGACATCAGACAGGAAGTTAAAGCTTGGTCGCAAATGGGTCTTCCAAATGGACAGTGACCCCAAACATACTTCCAAAGTTGTGGCAAAATGGCTTAAGGACAACAAAGTCAAGATATTGGAGTGGCCATCACAAAGCCCTGACCTCAATCCTATAGAAAATTTGTGGGCGGAACTGAAAAAGTGTGTGCGAGCAAGGAGGCCTACAAACCTGACTCAGTTACAACAGCTCTGTCAGGAGAAATGGGCCAAAATTCACCCAACTTATTGTGGGAAGCTTGTGGAAGGCTACCCAAAACGTTTGACCCAAGTTAAACAAATTTAAAGGCAATGCTACCAAATACTAATTGAGTGTATGTAATCTTCTGACCCACGGGGAATGTGATGAAAGAAATAAAAGCTGAAATAAATCATTCTCTCTACAATTATTCTGACATTTCACATTCTTAAAATAAAGTGGTGATCCTAACTGACCTAAGACAGGGAATTTTTACTAGGATTAAATGTCAGGAATTGTGAAAAACTGAGTTTAAATGTATTTKGCCAAGGTGTATGTAAACTTCAGATTTAAACTGTAGCTTGAGAGTATAGGTCAGCCAGATTCCAGATATCGACAGAGTGACTTTCCATTTAAGGTAAAGCATGTCCTGATTGGCTAGTTTATAAGCACTGGCCACATTTGCTATAAATGGGGAGGGCAAAGCCGTAAAGATACTGTATTTGTATGCGCATCGCACATGCCAACATGGCCTCGTGGTACACCAGTATATTGAAGAAATACAACAACCCTATCCAACCTTGCACATAATCAGACTCTCACAAATACATATTTTATCCAGACATTTTTATATTGACATACTGTGTAGTGTGAAAGCAAGCTATTGATTGCAAGAAAAGGCAACACATCACGTTGAGAGGCATTTGTGAGTGTTTAGAAGATATATTGTCATATTTTTGACTTATTGACTCACAGTTGTAGCCCTTATAATAAAGGACATTGATGTGACACATTTATTGTCTGTGTTTATTGTCTGTATGACTTTCCACTCTGTGGTTCTCGTCTATGACTGGTGATGGTGAAAACAAACAAAATATCAGATTGAACCCTGTGACAACCGGCTTGGGGCCAACAATAGCTCTCACACCTACAAAGTCTCATGGCGGCCATTATCAAATTCTTGAGTGGCCTGGGGATATMTTTTTAAACCTTAAAAAAACACTAAAATAGCCTACAAGCAAATAAACTATTGACATAGCAGTAATATTACATTTCGACCACTAAGTAAAAAGAAAGTAAAGTCTATGAGTGCGATAGGCTATAAAATAAAAGCCATTATATTTGGTCAACTGAAAAAAAAGCATGCTTATAATGCAATTGAAGCTAGACATCAAAGCATTAATATTACACAACTCTGCATCCCATCACATTCTCAGAGTGAGTCATCATCTTTGAACAGTGCAAGGCCATGGCCAGACAGAGATCGATGGAAACGGATGAAAAATATGCATTCGTCACTATCCGTTTTTGTCCGCCAAAAGATTGACTTCAACTTTTGACGGACAAAGTCAGAAGTGTTGCATGCGTAAAAAAAAAAAACATTGTCCATCTCAATGTATGAGCTCCATAGAAAAACAATTTTTGGACAGATACAAAATCTCTGCATGTTTACCTTTTGAAGGGTTATGACACCCTCTTGCGTGTCCTCATCTGTAGTGATGTTGAACAACCCAGGTCCGTCCTCCATGATCCTATACTCCATCTCTGCATTGGGGCCTATGTCTGCATCCACAGCCTTGACCCTGGCCACCACGGATGCCACAGGCAAGGACTCCAGCACAGTGTACTGATAGTTCTCTGGAGGATAGAGGAGTAGTGGTTAGAGATGAGGTGGTTTCCTTACTCCTTRGCAGCTCATATTTATATTGCCCCCCAGCTGCCTGTGATTTCCCTCTCTCACAATGAATGGTAAAACAGCAAATTAATGGATTTGTTTTTTTTCTCAATTTAAAGAGGAAATAGTGACAAATTATATTTAATGAGTAGTTTTACATTTAATACATGTATGGTGGTAAGGGCAAATATTTTTTTCTTGAACATACAACTTTTAGAACAATGGAGTTGTTTGTATTCACATGAAAATGTATTACACATTCTGACCACTCCACGCTACATGAAACATAATATTTCTTGACCAAAGTGTATGGAAGAGTCCCCGATCCGTGCGTAATATAGTTGAAGTCGGAAGTTACACCTTGGCCAAATACATTTAAACTCAGTTTTTCACAATTCCTGACATTTAATCCTAGTAAAAATTCCCTGTCTTAGGTCAGTTAGGATCACCACTTTATTTTAAGAATGTGAAATGTCAGAATAACAGCAGAAAGAATCATTTATTTCGGCTTTTATTTCTTTCATCACATTCCCAGTGGGTCAGAAGTTTACATACACTCAAGTAGTATTTGGTAGCATTGGCTTTAAATTATTTAACTTGGGTCAAACGTTTCCGGTAGCTTTCCACAAGCTTCCCACAACAAGTTGGGTGAATTTTGGCCCATTCCTCCTGACAGAGCTAGTGTAACTGAGTCAGGTTTATAGGCCTCCTTGCTCGCACACGCTTTTTCAGTTCTGCCCACAAATTTTCTACGGGATTGAGGTCAGGGCTTTGTGATGGCTACTCCAATACCTTGACTTTGTTGTCCTTAAGCCATTTTGCCACAACGTTGGACGTATGCTTGGGGTCATTGTCCATTTGGAAGACCCATTTGCGACCAAGCTTTAACTTCCTGACTGATGTCTTGAGATGTTGCTTCAATATATCCACATATTCTCCATCCTCATGAAGCCATCTATTTTGTGAAGTACACCAGTTGTTAACAAGAAATGTGTGGAGTGGTTGAAAAACAAGTTCTAATGACTCCAACCTAAGTGTATGTAAACTTCCGACTTCAACTCTGTGTTCTGGTGGGATGAAATGTCTACTGGAAGATTCTATTACATGCAAACTCTCCCATTGTTTCCCCAAAGTCTTTGTCTGCAGTTCTACGACTTAAAGCATAAAAGGCGGGAATCATTTTCACAATCATAATTTCACCAATCACTATGGCAGAGCTCATTACCAGACCTTCCATGTTCCTCACCCCAGTGGCTCCCGACATTGCCCTCCTAACATTGTTTGCTGTCGTGTAATCTTTGTAATKGCTTATTAATTTGCCATGGAATAGAGGCTCCTTAAAAGACAAAAAGGCTTTCCTCCCCTTCCCTCATACGGTGTATGCCCCTCTTTGCCACCTTCCTCCAGCCTCCCCTCCAATCCTCCAATGTCTAATGTTTCTAGACTCTATAAGCTGTGGTGCTGTGTAATACTCTATTAATTCTGATCCATGACCTTGGGCACAGCACAAGCTTAATAGAGTCTAGAAACATTAGACATTGGGGATTGGAGGGGAGGCTGGAGGAAGGTGGCAAAGAGTTTGGCATACCCGTATGAGGGAAGGGGAGGAAAGCCTTTTTGTCTTTTAGGAGCTTCCTATTCCCCCAATTGGCAAAAAAAAAATTTAAAAATAGGCCCAAAATTTTTAAAACCAAGAGTTTTAAAAAACCCGAAACCAGCCCCAAACTTGGGGGGTTTTTACAGGGAAAAAGGGGCCCCCCAATGTTTTTTCCCCGGGAGAAAAAAAAAAAAAAAAAGGGCCCCAACCTTGGGGGGTTTTTTTTTTTTTTTTGGGGGAGGGAAAAAAAAAAACCAAATGGGGAAGGGTTTCCTTGGGGTTAAATGAAAAGCCCTCCCCTTTTTTTTTGGCCCATAGTTTGGGGGAAAAAATGGGGGTTTTTTTTGGAAAAATTTTAGAAAATTGTTGGGGGGGAAAAAAAAAAAATGAATTCCCCCCCGCCTTTTTTGCCTTTAAAGTCGTAGAACTGCAGACAAGACTTTGGGGAACAATGGGAGAGTTTGCATGTAATAGAATCTTCCAGTAGACATTTCATCCCACCAGAACACAGAGTTGAAGTCGGAAGTTTACATACACTTAGGTTGGAGTCATTAGAACTTGTTTTTCAACCACTCCACACATTTCTTGTTAACAACTGGTGTACTTCACAAAATAGATGGCTTCATGAGGATGGAGAATATGTGGATATTTGAAGCAACATCTCAAGACATCAGTCAGGAAGTTAAAGCTTGGTCGCAAATGGGTCTTCCAAATGGACAATGACCCCAGCATACGTCAACGTTGTGGCAAAATGTTAAGGACAAAGTCAAGGTATTGGAGTAGCCATCCAAAGCAACCTGACCTCAATCCCGTAGAAATGTGTGGGCAGAACTGAAAAACGGTGTGCGAGCAAGGAGGCCTATAAACCTGACTCAGTTACACAGCTCTGTCAGGAGGAATGGGCCAAAATTCACCCAACTTGTTGTGGGAAGCTTGTGGAAAGCTACCGGAAACGTTTGACCCAAGTTAAATAATTTAAAG
>NC_036854.1:53675243-53709015 GCF_002910315.2 Salvelinus sp. IW2-2015 | reverse complement strand
ATGTCCTCTGACAAATCAACTGTACATTTCGGTGTTCCTCAAGGTTCCGTTTAGGACCACTATTGTTTTCACTATAATTTTACCTCTTGGGGATGTTATTGAAACATAATGTTAACTTTCACTGCTATGCGGATGACACACAGCTGTACATTTCAATGAAACAGGTGAAGCCCAAATTGCCCTCGCTAGAAGCCTGTGTTTCAGACATAAGGAAGTGGATGGCTGCAAACGTTCTACTTTTAAACTCGGACAAAACAGAGATGCTTGTTCTAGGTCCCAAGAAACAAAGAGATCTTCTGTTAAATCTGACAATTAATCTGATGGTGTAAAGTCGTCTCAAATAAAACTGTGAAGGACCTCGGCGTTACTCTGTTACCCTGATCTCTCTTTTGACGAACATATCAAGACTGTTTCAAGGACAGCTTTTTTCCATCTACGTAACATTGCAAAAATCTGAAATTTTCTGTCCAAAAATTATGCTGAAAAATGTATCCAGCATTTGTTACTTCTAGGTTAGACTACCTGCAATGCTCTACTTTCCGGCTACCCGGATAAAGCACTAAATAAACTTCAGTTAGTGCTAAATACGGCTAAATACGGCTGCTAGAATCCTGACTAGAACCAAGAAATTTGATCATATTACTCCAGTGCTAGCTTCCCTACACTGGCTTCCTGTTAAGCAACAAGGCTGATTTCAAGGTTTTACTGTTAACCTATAAAGCGTGACTGGGCTTGCTCCTACCTATCTTTCCGAGTTGGTCCTGCCGTACATACCTACACGTACGCTAGTCACAAGACGCAGGCCTCCTAATTGTCCCTAGAATTTTCTAAGCAAACAGCTGGAGGCAGGGCTTTCTCCTATAGATCTCCATTTTTAGGAACGGTCTGCCTACCCATGTGAGAGACGCAGACTCGGTCTCAACCTTTAAGTCTTTACTGAGACTTTATCTCTTCAGTAGGTCATATGATTGAGTGTAGTCTGGCCCAGGAGTGGAAGGTGAACGGAAAGGCTCTGGAGCAACGAACCGCCCTTGCTGTCTCGCCTGGCCGGTTCCCCTCTCTCCACTGGGATTCTCTGCCTCTAATCCTATTACAGGGGCTGAGTCAGGCAGGTAATACATTCCTTGACAACACAGGTACAGCTGGCAAACTATGCTTTCACCCCTTAGCTCTCTGTACAAAAATGTCCCATCATCCCCGATCTCTCTCTCTCCTCTTTGTCACCCCTCTCTCTATCCACTCCTGTCCTTCCCTCCTCTCTCTCCACTCTTGTCATGCATTTCTCTTCTCCTGTCATCCCTCTCTCTATCTCTGAATCGCCCTCTTTCTCCTCTCCAGGCATCATCCGGACAGCGCTGCCCAACATGGACCGAGAGGTGAAAGACCAATACATTTTGGTCATCCAGGCAAAACATGGTGGGCCAGATGGGCGGCCTTTCAGGCACACCTCTGTCACGATCACTCTCACCGACGTCAACGACAACCCGCCACACTTCTCTCGTAGTAAGACTGAGTCCTTTATGCTCCGTGCGTCACTGACACTGTGTCTCTCTCCCTCGCAGACAATTCCTGAACCCTCCATTCACTGTCATCTCAGTCTCACTATAGTGTCGGTTTGACATGAATCTCTAAAATCACTCTCATTCACAATGACAGTTTTGGGGAGAAAGCTTTGAGTGAAAATGTAGGCTATACTTTATATTGCAGATTCATTTAACCACAGTACCCCTTTCGTGCATATGTGTAATTTCGCTGAACATTGTGTATCTCTGATCTGATCATCAGGGTGTTCACAACACATGTATTACTTCTTTGATCAAAGGCTTCAAATGTAGGATATCCTAGGAGTATAAACCTAAAAAATGTTTGTCAACAGCCTATTTCACAGCCACTAATGGGTTCCAGGCCAGGCGTTGGGATTCAAAGGCGTGAGGTGCTTCTCATGATATCTGTGCCCCGGCAATTGCTTTACCGCTGATAGTCCTACCGACCGGCCGCTTTAACCAAGCACTGTTGTCCTAGGAAGAAAGAGGCTTTGGGACCAGGCTTGGTGAAAAGCCCCCCCCCCCCCCCATAATACTCTATTAATTCTGATCCATGACCTTGGGGGGGGGGGGGGGGGGGTGGCTTTTCACCAAGCCTGGTCCCAAAGCCTCTTTCTTCCTAGGACAACAGTGCTTGGTTAAAGCGGCCGGTCGGTAGGACTATCAGCGGTAAAGCAATTGCCGGGGCCACAGATCATCATGAGAAGCACCTCACGCCTTTGAATCCCAACGCCTGGCCTGGAACCCATTAGTGGGCTGTGAAATAGGCTGTTGACAAACATTTTTTAGGTTTATACCTCCTAGGATATCCTACATTTGAAGCCTTTGATCAAAGAAGTAATACATGTGTTGTGAACACCCTGATGATCAGATCTAGAGATACACAATGTTCAGCGAAATTACACATATGCACGAAAGGGGTACTGTGGTTAAATGAATCTGCAATATAAAGTATAGCCTACATTTTCACTCAAAGCTTTCTCCCCAAAACTGTCATTGTGAATGAGAGTGATTTTAGAGATTCATGTCAAACCGACACTATAGTGAGACTGAGATGACAGTGAATGGAGGGGTTCAGGGAATTGTCTGCGAGGGAGAGAGACACAGTGTCAGTGACGCACGGAGCATAAAGGACTCAGTCTTACTACGAGAGAAGTGTGGCGGGTTGTCGTTGACGTCGGTGAGAGTGATCGTGACAGAGGTTGTGCCTGAAAGGCCGCCCATCTGGCCCACCATGTCTTTGGCCTGGATGACCAAAATGTATTGGTCTTTCACCTCTCGGTCCATGTTGGGCAGCGCTGTCCGGATGATGCCTGGAGAGGAGAAAGAGGGCGATTCAGAGATAGAGAGAGGGATGACAGGAAAGAAGAGAAATGCATGACAAGAGTGGAGAGAGAGGAGGGAAGGACAGGAGTGGATAGAGAGAGGGGTGACAAGAGAGGAGAGAGAGAGATCGGGGATGATGGGACATTTTTGTACAGAGAGCTAAGGGGTGAAAGCATAGTTTGCGCAGCTGTACCTGTGTTGTCAAGGACTGTAGTCACTCCTGATCAGTCCCCTGGTAATGAGATGTAGAGGCAGAGAATCCCAGTGGAGAGAGGGGACCGCCAGGCAGAGACAGCAAGGGCGGTTCGTTGCTCCGAGCCTTTCCGTTCACCTTCCACTCCTGGGCCAGACTACACTCAATCATATGACCTACTGAAGAGATAAGTCCTCAGTAAAGACTTAAAGGTTGAGACCGAGTCTGCGTCTCTCACATGGGTAGGCAGACCGTTCCATAAAAATGGAGATCTATAGGAGAAAGCCCTGCCTCCAGCTGTTTGCTTAGAAATTCTAGGGACAATTAGGAGGCCTGCGTCTTGTGACCGTAGCGTACGTGTAGGTATGTACGGCAGGACAACTCGGAAGATAGGTAGGAGCAAGCCCATGTCACGCTTTATAGGTTAACAGTAAAACCTTGAATCAGCCCTTGTCTTAACAGGAGCCATGTAGGGAAGCTAGCACTGGAGTAATATGATCAAATTTCTTGGTTCTAGTCAGGATTCTAGCAGCCGTATTTAGCCGTATTTAGCACTAACTGAAGTTTATTTAGTGCTTTATCCGGGTAGCCGGAAAGTAGAGCATTGCAGTAGTCTAACCTAGAAGTAACAAATGCATGGATACATTTTTCAGCATAATTTTTGGACAGAAAATTTCAGATTTTTGCAATGTTACGTAGATGGAAAAAAGCTGTCCTTGAAACAGTCTTGATATGTTCGTCAAAAGAGAGATCAGGGTCAAGAGTCCGCCGAGGTCCTTCACAGTTTTATTTGAGACGACTTTACACCCATCAAGATTAATTGTCAGATTAACAGAAGATCTCTTTGTTTCTTGGACCTAGAACAAGCATCTCTGTTTTGTCCGTTAAAAGTAGAACGTTTGCAGCCATCCATTCCTTATGTCTGAAACACGCTACTGCGAGGGCAATTTTGGGCTTCACATGTTTCATTGAAATGTACAGCTGTGTGTCATCCGCATAGCAGTGGAAAGTTAACATTAGTTTTCGAATAACATCCCCAAGAGGTAAAATATATAGTGAAAACCATAGTGGTCCTAAAACGGAACCTTGAGGAACACCGAAATGTACAGTTATTTGTCAGAGGACAAACCATTCACGAGAGACAAACTGATATCTTTTCCGACAGATAAGATCGACCCAGGCCAGAACTTGTCCGTGTAGACAATTTGGGTTTCCAGTCCTCCAAAAGAATGTGGTGATCGATGGTTGTCAACAGGCAGCACTAAGGTCTAGTAGCAGAGGACAGATGCAGAGCCTCGGTCTGACGCCATTTAAAAAGGTCATTTACCACCTTCACAAGTGCAGTCTCAGTGCTATGATGGGGTCTAAAACCAGACTGAAGCATTTCGTATACATTGTTTGTCTTCAGGAAGGCAGTGAGTTGCTGCGCAASAGCTTTTCCAAACTTTTTGAKAGGAATGGAAGATTCGATATAGGCCGACAACTACTGTGATTATTATTATTTGACCATGCTGGTCATTTATGAACATTTTAACATCTTGGCCCTGTTCTRTTATAATCTCCACCCGGCACAGCCAGAAGAKGACTGGCCACACCTCATAGCCTGGTTCCTCTCTAGGTTTCTTCCTAGGTTTTGGTCTTTCTASGGAGTTTTTCCTAGCCTGTTTGRGGTTTTAGGCTGGGTTTCTGTACAGCACTTTGAGATATCAGCTGATGTAAGAAGGACTATATAAATACATTTGATTTGATTTGATATTTGGACACTAAACTTTCTAATCTCTCTTTTGTAGTAAATAAAACATGAGAATTGTGTCTTTACAACAGCAAGGAGGCAACTGCATCCAATGAGGTTAAGTAGGCTAAGTATGTATGCATGGATTAGAAGTCATGCATAGAGGTCCACCTGTCTAATGTAAATAATATTAAATTATTTATATTGTCTTTGGAAAAAGCTTTAGAAGCTTATTTACCTGTCTSTACCCCTACACCTGCTGACCAATGTTCCCTCTAAACTGCGCACGTGCGTGTGAGAGCAGTAGCCCGGAGAGAGAAGCACGATATTGAATTTCCCTCATTTTTCTAGAGCAGTGGTCACCTGTCGATTGCGATCGACTGGTTGTTCCCCAAGGCATTCATATCCATGTGTTCCTATTTTTGTTATTCGTTGCCGTAGATGCACCCGATGCCGCTGCCCTATGTGCCGGTTAGGCGAACTGTTGCCATTTTGTACCATTCATGTGTCTGAAGGTACAAACCCTGCCTTCCCGGTGGGCCCAGAGAGAAAATCAAGCGCACTATAAATCTACCGCTGGCCAATCGGATGGCTCAGATTACCGTGCCTGCAGTAATGTAGCAGGCATAAAAGAAAGCTACAGCAAAATTGATACTGTGATATTTCAAAATGTTTAAACCCATGACTAGAAGGAGTCTGTCATCAAACACAGCAAGRAGCTGCTGTTTTTATGACTGAGTTCATGTGTAAATACTTAGTCAACACTTCTATAAGCCATAAATGTGTGTTTTTCCTATTTCCACTCAACCCTACAACAAGCACTGCAGCAGTAATTAATGAGTAGGAAAGCGTATCTATAGGCTTGCGTTGCTATTATTAGCGGCTTGGGTCTTTTTTAATATCGAGGAATATTTCACTTTCTCTGTTCATAGGAGTAACAACATGAATTTGAGCATGAGGCAGAAATAATGCGGTGCAACTCGATCCTTATGGTCAGTGTTAGTGGAASAAAGGGAAAGGGATGTTGAGAGGCRGACCCTCAGTCTGCTGCTCTCTCCCTCCGCAGAGACTGACCATCAAATGCAGGCACCATCAGCCCAGTAAAATAAAAATAAAAAGCAAATATTTTCAATGCTCATTCAGCTGTGCCTCACAATTAATACAACAACAGATCTATTACCGGTGTGATCATATAGCCTACCTAAAATTTTGAAATATAATTTTAAAATGTCCCAAACAACAATGCAGTGGCAGGGCAATTCAAGAAAAGCCATTATGCGGTGATAATGAATTAGGGCTATAACTTACACCACAAACCTCATTGCTACAGTACTGTTTTTAACTGGTTAATGTTGCATAGACTTACATTTTTTAAGTTATGTATAAAAAAAATAGATCTCGGCTTACATTACGCTAGATCTCGGCTTACATTACGCTAGATCTCGGCTTACATTTTGACTCAGGAAGTGATCTTGACTCAGAAATGGTTGGTGACCACTGTTCAAGAGTTTTCCCTGTTGACACTATCAACATTTCCCTTTACTGTGGCAGTTGTGATCAAATGAATCCAGAATTAGCCACTTTTAATGCAACATGCAGAAACAAAACGAACTATGCAAGAGATTTTGTTGTAGGCAGAGCGCATCGGAGTAGGATTCTATTGCATTTACATGCACTACTCAGCCCGTACTCTACACAGACCTGTGTGACATWGACAATCAGAGCTGCAGTAGGCCTATATGCWAATAGAGCATTGCCATATATGGATCTGTGCCATTAACTTTGAACTGCACTGTGATGAGAGCATGAGCGATTGCGAGTAGATGTGCTTGTTTTGAGATCAAAGCGAGAGCTGCAAGTAGCCACTTGTGCACATTTTGTTCATATCCTTTGCTACTTAGAGAGTTATTAGCCTAGTTATAGATCATTTGTAGTCAGCAATAGGGGAGTGATTGCTTCCTACGAGCACAAAATGTGTACATTTCTAGGCAAATTTGAAAAGTGAGTCAGGTAAAAAGCTTTTTTTTTGTCCTAAAGGGTTAGTGTTGTATTTTGAGAMAGGCTTGAATAAGCTAAGTAGCAAATAGGCAGAGGGTAGCATAATTTGTCGATTCTCTGTAATAATGGAATGGGAATAATAATGCTTTTTATTTTGTAAAGTGATTTCTTGCGTCAAAAAACACAGCAACATTTTCAGTCACCTCCTTGTCTGAAGGTGTCTTATGGAATGTAGGCCTACATTAAACACCACACATTGGCTGCTACTAGGCTGATGATAGAACAGCTATTTCCATGTTAAAATGTTATGGGATGCATTTCTCCATTGTTTTTGATGGTAGGCCAGAGTAGCCTATATTATGATCAATTAGCCACAGAAGACAACATGGCCACTGTAAAAATAAATAATTAAAAAGTGGGTAGMGCCCCAGTATTCACAGTAAAAGCCAGCTGGAAGTTGCAAAGCATTTTCACAAAGTTGAAGTTTGCGCTCAGCAGACCTGAAATTTGCTCAGTGCTGAAAAAAAAGAGGGAACATTGCCGCTGACTACCCACAAGCATACACTCTCATAGCGACATTGTGAACAGAACTTGTAGACTTGACAAAAGGATGCATACATTTCAAATTAAGCCTGGGATCACTGAGGAAAAACATTGTTGAGGTATTTAGACCAACTGCCTAAACTTTTGTTATGCTTACAAATCAAAGACTCTGTTAAGTGTTTTCTTTTCTCTCTGTCTTTCTTTATCAATGCCATTAAAGCCCTCAGGCTGAAAAGTGTTATTGGCCAGTCTAAGTAAATGGCTCAATTAGTGAAATGATATGCCGCTGTCCGCCTCTTTATCTGAGGCCTCTGCCATGCTCTCGCTACGCCATAATGATGGTCAATAAAGCCAAGTAGTTGTCAATATCCATACAGAACAAACCAATGAATWGTGGGTGAAGTTTTCCTAATGGGAGAACCACAGCTGCCTCTTCTTCAATGCTTTAGTTCCCTGTTTAAGACGAGGAATCAACATGTCAGTCGAGAAGCTGATTTATTTTTAACTCATGTTCATCAAAGTATCTGTCTATGGAGCTACTGTATGTGTGGATGTGTGGATCGGATCGATCCATCTGCTCCTATATCCTAGCTGTATCCCCCTTTCCTCCAATCCATCCACTTATTCATCGATTCATCAGGTTTGATGCTAGTTTCTCCCACCGTGTAAGAGTATTAACAGCGCTCCAGTGTCAGCTGCTGTGACACCAGTGAACCCTGTTTGTTGACATGCACGAGAGAGCTAGCTTCAAGCCATCAATCCAACAGAGGTCCCTCAAACCAGGCTAGGTACAAAATGAACAAAACATTCCTTGTTCTTTCAAGCARTCAAAATGATTTATAAAGCCCTTTTTACATCAGCAGATGTCACAAAGTGCTTTATAGAAACCCAGCCTAAAACCCCAAACAGCAAGCAATGTTGATGTAGAAGCACAGTGGCTAGGAAAAACTGTGGTAGAGAGATTTGAAAACAGCAGGTCTGGGACAAGGTGGCACTCCCGATGAACAGGTCAGGGTTCCATAGCCGCAGGCAGAAGAGTAGAAACTGGAGTAGCAGCATGACCAGGTGGACTGGGGACAGCCAGGAAGTCCTGAGGCATGGTCCAAGGGCTCAGGTCCTCCGGGAGGGAGAGAGAGAGAATTAGAGGGAGCAACCTCTTGAGAATACAGGGGGTGCTGTTTCAACTTCGACATTTTGCGTTCCCAAATTAAACTGCCTCGTACTCAATTCTTGCTCGTACAATATGCATATTATTATATTATTATTATTACTATTGGATAGAAAACAATCTCTAGTTTCTAAAACCGTTTGATTTATGTCTGTGGGTGAACCAGAAGTCTTTCTGCAGCGAAAATCATGACAGGAACTGCGAAGGTCTGAAAACTAGGCTCTGATCTCGGATCAGTTTAAAGCTCTGTATGTGTCCTATGGGTCGAAATGAACTGCACCCGCCTTCCCCTGGATGTCAGTAACCAATGAGAAGTGGAATGGAGTCTCTACGTATTTCTCAGACTTTATAAAAGGCCATGGAGTGGAAGGTCCGTTCTTTTCGACGCTCGTCAAGACGCAAGAGAGGACATCAGAATGGCATGCTCAAAAGCTCTCGTTATCGGCCTAAGATATATCCGTCTGTGATTTAAATTCGAATATAGCTTAAAACATTCATAACGAAGTATTTTAAACCAATTTGATATCAGTTTACTCGAGTATTATTGCTTATTTCGGAATTTCGTTAGTTGAAATTTGAACATGTGTGTGCCACTAGCTATTGATGTAGCTGCTAATTCCGAAGTTGAAGAGGACGTTTACAAACAAAGCAACGAATTCTTTTGGACAAAGACACCTTGCACCAGAATTCTGATGAAGCTCACTAATAGTAAGAACTATTTATGATGTTAATTTCGTTGTTCTGTGGAAAAATGTAAAAGTATTTTTCGGCCATTATTGCGGCACTTGTCTGGCTGTAACGCACACTGATAGTCTTAGTACGTTAATTTTAAAAAATCTAACACACGGGTGCATAATAACTAATGCATCTTTTCAATTGCTGTCCAACCTGTATTTTTTTGTCAAGTTTTCGATTATTATATGATTAGATTAGGTGCCTTCCAAGATGGCGCCGGGCAGAATGCATGCCATGTTTTTTACTGATTACATTCATAACCAGATTTGTGCGTGCTAAATATGCACATTTTCGAACAAAAGCTATATGCATTGTTTAATATGATTACAGGACTGTCATCTGATGAAGATATCAAGGTTAGTAAAAATTATAATCTTTTGCTGGTTTGTTACATCGCTAACATTTTACTGCTGGTAAATGCGGTTGTATTCTGGCTATTGTGTAAGCTCATATAATGTCATATTGTGTTTTCGCTGTAAAACACTTAAAAAATCTGACATATTGGCTGGATCACAAGATGTTGGGCTTTCATTTGCTGTAGCTGTGTATTTTTCAGAAATGTTTTAAGATGATAAATTAGTTTATTTGACGTTGGTCTCTGTAATTATTCTGGCAGCTTCGCACCTATTTCAGATTGCAGCTGCAATGTAGAACTGGATTTATACCTGAAAAATGCAAATTTTCTAAAAAAACATATGCTATACCATAAATATGTTATCAGACTGTCATCTTATGAAGTTGTTTCTTGGTTAGTGGCTTATTATATCTTTATTTAGTCGAATTAGTGATAGCTACTGATGGAGTAAAAAACTGGTGGAGTAAAAAAAGTGGTGTCTTTTGCTAACGTGGTTAGCTAATAGATTTACATATTGTGTCTTCCATGTAAAAACATTTTAAAATCAGAAATGATGGCTGGATTCACAAGATCTGTATCTCATTCTGGTGGCTTGACTTGTGATTTAATGATATTTAGATGCTAGTATTTACTTGTGACGCCTATGCTAGGCTATGCTAGTCAGCTTTTTACTGTGGGGGGTGCTCCCGGATCCGGATTGGAGGAATTGAGAGTTAAATTCATACAGGACACCAGAATAAACAGCAAGAATAACCACCAGATTTATCAGACTGACCCTACCCCCCCGACACATAGACTATTGCAGCATAGATACTGGAGGCTGAACAGCGGAGGTCGGGAGACATGGTGGCCCCGTCCGACGAACCCCCCGGACAGGGCCAACCAGGCAGGAAATAATCCCACCCACGTTGCCAAAGCACAGCCCTCACACCACCAGAGGGATATCAACAGACCACCAACCTACTACCCTGAGACAAGGCTGAGTATAGCCCTCGAAGATCTCCTCCACCGCACGAGCCCGAGGGGGCAACAAACCGGACAGGAAGATCAGGTCAGGGACTCAACCCACTCAAGTGACGCACCCCTCCTAGGGACGGCATGGAAGAGCACTAGTAAGCCAGTGATTCAGCCTCCGAAATAARKTCAGAGGCAGAGAATCCCAATGGAGAGAGGGGAACAGACCAGGCAGAGACAGCAAGGGTGTTTYGTCACTCCAGTGCCTTTCCATTCACCTTCGCACCCCTGGGCCAGACTACACTCAAACATAGGACCTACTAAAGAGATGAGTCTTCAGTAAAAACGTAAAGGTCGAGACTGAGTCTGCGTCTCTCACATGAATAGGCAGACCATTCCATAAAAATGTAGCTCTATAGGAGCTGCGCCACTCTGGCTCCTGAGTAGTGTAGCGGTCTAAGGCACTGCATCTCAGAGCAAGAGTCATCACAGTGGTCCCTGGTTCGAATCCTGGCTGCATCACATCCGGCCGTGATTGGGRGTCTCATAGGGCACAATTGGCCCAGCGTAAGAATTTGTTGTTAACTGACTTGCCTAGTTTAATAAAACGGGAGAAAGCCCTACCTCCAGCTGTTTGCTTAGAAATTCTAGGGACATCACAGAGACAAAGAAACAAAGTTCTAACTTGAAAGAACAAAACAGTCATAAAGCTTTCTGAAGAAGAAGCTGGCTGTTATAAAAAAGTTGGCTAATGGCCACCAAACCACCCCCCCCCCAAAAAAACAACAACAGTAGCTTCCCAAAAAACGTTAAATGAAGCCCGTAAGAAAATAGGTTGTGTTTGCAGCCGGCAGTAAACCAAGTGAATCATCTCACTAAGCAAAGAAAGGCTTCACATCTCTGTTAACCCTGCACCACGACCGTGTCATTCCTGGGGAGAGCCGATGATTAAAATACTTCTGTGGCTGTCACGGCATGGCCCTGCATCGGCATTGTCCCTGTGCTGCTGGAAAATATACATTATAGCAGGCGCGCATTTCCTCTACCCAGCGCTGGCGGCAGAGGGGTAGGCCACTCTCCCTGCAAAAAGCCTAGGATCCTTGATATTTGTCTAGGGAAGAGGAAATAAAAGTGTGGGGACTGGAGCGCTTTGTTAGGATAGGAACCCCTCTGGCCTACCATCCGTGTAGTTATGAGAGGTAACGATGAAGGTGATGGACACTTAAACAAGAGTGGTAGGCCAGAGGGGTCCACTTACACCCAATTGATCCATGTTAGATAAAAACAGGCCATATACAGTACACTGGGAATTGTACAACTTCCGAGCCAGGTGGTTGACTTTTAGTTTGTCCATGAAAAGCCACCTTCTAGGCATACTCTACATCTAACTCTTATCTTTTGAAAGATTCCAAGCCAGAGCACAGATACATATTTGAATAAAAATTGATCTCACTCATTGTAACGTCTGCTTCCAACTCACACTCTCAAACACGTAGATCCCCTGAACGCAGCTCACTCTCCAGATCCCAATCACCTGAATTCTGATCAGCTGTTCACACACCTGTATGTCATTATCTTACACTATTTAGTTCAGTTCTTTGCCCCCCATCATTGTGAGGTATTGTTTGTTTTGTGACATACCTCTATACGGAGCTCTGTTTTTCCTGTAATTTACTCCTCCTGTGTATGATMGTTTTTGCCTGCCTCAATAATGATGCCTTTTGCCTATTCCCTGTCTGTACTTTTGCCTATCGGATTTCCTGTTATCAACCTATTGCCTGATCTCCCGGACGACATTACTAGCCTTTTCCCTGCCTGTACTGTTGCCTTTTTGGACCCCTGTGTATGACCTTTAATGGGGTCAAATTGGGGTCATGATAGGGGCTGCACCAAATGTTTGATATATTATAATAATTGATTATGCTTAGGTTGTATTAATAGAAGGGGGGGCTATGGGACCCTCCTCCTCCACATTTATAGGGTCATAGACTACAGATTAACAATATATGTATATTATAAGGTTTAAAATTGTTTCATAGTTATTTTCTAGTCTCTGCCTCTTATAAAGAAACGGTCTGTGAGAAAAGCACCTCAAAGATAAACACAGAACCATGCAGGGGAAAGAGATAAGAGACTAGTTAGACATACCACTATAAATCAACTTGGGGAGTGGACATTTACTGCTAAGCCTTTAGATGACGCTGAAATTATGTTTGTATAGCTGTGGATGCATGGGCTTGGTCTCATGAGTAGAAGGTAATGACGTAGACAGTTACATTACMGAGGGTTGACTACAAGCATGATAAAAGCAACTTGGGACTTTTCCTATTTTGCAAAACTCAGGAGAGACATCCGTTGTATCTGTGATGTTTGATCTTTGACTTCTGTCTACAGCTGTACTTTGATTAAAATTGTTATGATTCATAAGTGCACATTTTGAGTGTTCCTTATTTGTTAAGTAAAAAACAGAGCACAGAAAAACTGAACCAACACCTTCTGCCTGCCCCTGGACCCAGCTACCTGCCTCCTCCTGTGGTCCTTTACAATAAACACCTGCTGCACCCTGCGCTTGAAACCAGCTCTCTGTCTCCCATTGTGTTCATTACACTCATACTGTGAAAGATACCCAGRCGGAACTAGTATCAGCTGAGTCATCATTCGCCACCTTGACTTAGTATTATACGTTAAATGGCTCGGGGCAGTATTGAATAGCTTTGAAGAATAAGGTGCCCAGATGTACCCAGAGTAAACTGCCTGCTCCTCAGTCCCAGTTGCTAAAATATGCTAATATATAATATATATAKTTGGATAGAACACACTCTGAAGTTTCTAAAACTGTTTGAATGATGTCTGTGAGTATAACACAACACTTATGGCAGGCAAAAACCTGAGAAAAATCCAACCAGGAAGTAGGAAATCTGAGGTTGGTCGATTTACGACTCAGCCCCTATTGAAGATACAGTGGGATATTGGTCATGTTGCCCTTCCTARGGCTTCCACTAGATGTCAACCATCTTTGGAAACTTGTTTGAGGCTTCTACTGTAAAGGGGGGCTGAATGAGAGGGGATTGAGTCAGAAGTCTGGCAGAGTGCCAGGATCTGRTCACGCGCATTCACATGAGAGGTAGCTCCCGTTCCATTAGCTTTTTCTGAAGACAAAGGATTTCTCCGGTTGGAACATTGTTGAAGATTTATGTTAAAAACATCCTAAAGATTGATTCTATACATCGTTTGACATGTTTCTACAGACTGTAACGTAACTTTTTGACATTTCGTCTGCAACTAGTGAACGCGCTTCGTGAGTTTTGATTTGTTCACCAAACGCGCCAACAAAAGCAAATTAGCTATTTGGAAATAAATGATGGACATTATCGAACAAATCAAACATTTATTGTGGAACTGGGATTCCTGGGAGTGCATTCTGATGAAGATATTCAAAGGTAAGTGAATATKTATCATGTTATTTCTGACTTCTGTTGACTGCACAATATGGCGGATATCTTTTTGTCTTAATTGGGCTCTGAGCGCCGACCTCAGATTATTGCATGGTTTGCTTTTTCCGTAAAGCTTCTTTGAAATCTGACACAGTGGTTGCATTAAGGAGAGGTGGATCTAAAATTCCATGTATAACACTTGTATCTTTGATCAATGTTTATTATGAGGATTTATGGAAATTGATTTTATTATATAAATATGAACTTTACCGAACAAAACATACATATATTGTGTAACATGAAGTCCTATGAGTGTCATCTGATAATCATCAAAGGTTAGTGATTCATTTTATCTCTTTCTGCTTTTTGTGACTCCTGTCTTTGGCAGGAAAAATGGCTGTGTTTTTCTGTGATTTGGTGGTGACCTAACATAACCGTTTGTGGTGCTTTCGCTGTAAAGCCTGTTTGAAATCGGACACTGTGGTGGGATTAACAACAAGATTACCTTTAAAATRGTATAAGATACTTGTATGTTGGGGTTATTTTAATTATGAGATTTCTGTTGTTTGAATTTGGCGCCCTGCACTTTCACTGGCTGTTGTCATATCGATCCTGTTAACGGGATCGCAGCCATAAGAAGTTAAATGTCCCATCTCTTGGTGGTCTGGATGTGGTGTAACATTCAACAATTATGTAACTTTACGAGACGTAGATAATTGTGACWCATCTTCAGTAACATTACTATTATATTTGAAATACAGGAGGAAATGCTACTGTATATGCAAAATGTGATGAGATAATGGATTTTTTGCCAAGCTATAGTATTGCACACTACGTGGCATAACGATGTGAGGCCAGATTTATACCTACCCTGAGCTGTAATGGCCTCCAGTCACTGGAGTGGATAGTACTGTACAAGGATCTCCGTCAGAGGCGATTCACAATTTTGTGTGTGTGCGTGGGTTGGTGTCATGACTTGTACAGACTAGAGAGCACCTCGARTAGAAAGCTCCCAAAAGGCCCTGCCAATATCTTAATCAGAACGGGATTTCCAGGTTTTRGAACCATCTCCCAGTCTTTGTAGTTGGTATCTTAGCGCTGAAAAAAACAGTTGGGGAGCAACTAGACTGGCWTTGGCCTTGTCCCTTATTTGAGCATTTTACATTTAATTAAATTATCTCCTCTCTCATGACCAGAGGAGCTGAAAAAGATGATGGGGAAGCTCTAAACGCTGTCATCACAGAAGTAGCACGTACATCAAATTGAAATGCATGCAGGCCCCCTCTTAAAAAAAACTTTAAACATAATGAATCCTCGCACAGACACCTGGCCTTTCCGCTCCCACCCGTCGTTAGGACAGAGGTCTGAGGCAAGCAGATGTCTGGCATTGCCGATGTGCTCGAGTGCTCATCTCTGCCCTAAGGTGTAMAAAACTGTGTGTGTGTCCGAGTATTTGCAGGGAGGTGTGCATTATTAATCCCTGTTAGTTATGGTCCATTTCTACTAATGCCATTCCAAAATGCCAAATGAGTATCATAGAAAACAGTAGACGGACTAGACAGTCATTTTTAGCTACATTCATTCATTGAGTCTTTCATCAATTACCCACATGCAGGCCTCAACGCCTAGCAGTGCACCACATTTTGATTTCACCTTCAAACTCAAGTGCCCTATTTCCTGAGCAACATTACAAAATGGAGGCTTAATAGGCCACTGTCACCCACAGCAATTTATGTATTTTGCCAACATGATGCATTACATTTACAGCTTGAAAATTATTGAAGCTATTCAGGATTAAGCACTTTTTTTCSCCAAGGGCACCTTGCGGATTCAATTTGCGATTAAAGACTCCCAGTATTGGGACTTGCCTGACCAAAGTGAGCCAGGATTCAAACCCTCCAAGTCACATTTGACGTTGTCCACCTCCCTGACCACTATTCCTCAACCACTTAATCGCTGGTGGTGCAGTATTACTGTGTAGCCCGAGCTCAAGGAGTGCATTTCAGCCCGAGCACTTTGTCAAAGTCACCCCTTCGCTAAGGCACAGCTTTTTTCAATGAATTAGTCTAATTAGTAGTTTGCAGTCATAGAAACAGCATTCACCTCTGGTCTTTTCTTCACAGGTAGCCTCATTTAAATGTATTGTAAATCAATGTTCTTGTTTCCTGTGCCAGACACAATTTGTTTGATTTAGCTTTGCAGTGTGTACTGTATTTCTTCCATGTTGTGTCTGCACATGTAAAGTGCATACAAATTCTGTTCAAATATGCTAAAGTTAAGGTGYCACTCAAAATAAATTTTCACAGAAGTATCCACAGCAAAAACATGAAACATAGTCTGTTCTGGCTTTCCAGGAAGTCAAAGAGCACTATTACATCACCTGAAGAGTACTCTTTCTTCATTGCACTTTCTAAACTATGTAGCCACTTCAGTAATCCCAACCGCTTCAAACAATAAGAAAGATCAAATTTCAAGAGCCTTCTTAGGTAATGAAACACACATCATGGCTTGCGTGTGGGCTCCATTCCTTGAACTGGATGAGTCTTTAGTAAAAATAACTATGCAGACAGAGTAATGAGCCTTTATGGGGTAGACATGCTGCTTAGACATTTTTAAGCAAATGTCGGCTCTCACTCTGATTAGTATTGATGTCACAAATTCTCAGTTGAGACTTATTGCGGAGCTGAAGTAGTCTCGCTAACTTTGTTAAAGATCATTTTGAAGACTGTTAGGAATTTTGTTAATAAATAATTAAAACAATTTCTAGCTTTAGATTAAACTATAACTAATTGAACTCTGCACGCCTGGTGAAAAGAGATTTGTGTTGTGGGTTATAAAATAAGCAGAAAGGGTTGTTAAACTATGGTTGAACTGACCCAACTTAGCCCTGAGATGTTTAGATAAGGCTGTGGGTAACTTTTTAGGTCTTCCATTATCTTGAGTTGTCTGCTAAAGTGGTAATAAATTATAGTGAGCCTTCAGGAGAATAGATTATATTGTGTGTCATGTGTGTGCGCTGGGAAGTTGGAATGAACTTTTGAACCTGTTTTCTATTTGTCAGGACAAGGAGATTTATTCTGTAACCTATGACGTCATATCTTGTATATAAACCTGTTGTTTATGGTCAAATGGTAGCGTGCTCCGAGAATAAATACTATTATCTAATTATAATAAGACTGTATCCTGTCTATTTTATGTTAATAAGTATCTTACAAATTCTTATAAATAGACAGATTGAATTTAATKAATGAGTACATTAGAGGAATTATTTAATTCCACTAACAAAGACGCATTCAAGTAGTCAAATTTCCATCAATCTTGTTCCCCGCACAGACTAATGTGCTAGGCTTCACAGCATGAAAATGCTTCCAATGTCTGCTCGTCTGAACTTCCTGAAACGCATATGGTGTTGAATCAGGGGACTGACTTGATGCTACTTGCCCACCCAGTCTCATGGACTCTGTAATAAGAGGACTGTTTATTCAAGAAATAGATAAGTTAACTTTTAATAAGTCAGTGAGTTCACKTATTGTCTATAAGTCTGTCTGACTTATAAAACCTCAGCATGTAAGCAAATCTCCCCTGGATGTGTTGCAGGAAGAAAAAGATGATAAGCCAAAAATAATGGAACTACGCCCAATGTTCTGTTTTCTTCCCAGAGTGCTTTGCATGAGGCTAGCGTCCCCCACAGTGGGGCGGTGGCTAATGAGCCAACTAGCTAGCTGTAGCCGAGGACAACAGCTGTACCCTCCAACGAAGCACCCCAAGAGTCAGAACAACTACTTCACATCCCAGCATTGTTATGCAGTTCCATTGCTTTATATCTGTCGAATTAAACAAAAAAAACGAATATATATTCTTGAGTTTAGAGAATGTAGATAGCAAATTCTCCAGCATTGAATCAACACTGCCAGTGTTAAATTTAACACTGGGTCACAGTATATATTGGTCCACACTTTTCAGTGTTAAATTAACATTGTGCTTAGCGCTGACGCTGTTACACTTCGTCAGTGTTAGGGACCTGACACTTCTAGTGTTATGCAATAACACCTTATAAAGTTGTTTTAACACTAGGAAGTGTATATAGTTTGAGACAATCAGGTTTTACAATAACACCTCATAATCAATCAAATGTATTTATAAAGCCCTTTTTACATCAGCAGATGCCCAGCCTAAAACTCCAAACAGCAAACAATGCTGATGTAGAAGCATAGACCACCTAAACTGGTACAACACTTCCACTTTCACAGGAGGCCAAAAACAACTAACTGAAAGCCATGCCCCCACTAAGCCACACCTCCAATATCATTTCCCAGTGTCCCTTGCCTTTAAGAGTGAATTGTAGAGTTACCACCAATGACTGTATTTGTTAGTGACAAAGAAATGGTTGTTGAATTCATACATTTTCAGTCATTTAGCCTTCATCTAGTGAGTTATTATGTAAATATTATCATACAAATGTAACTCTTTATGACAATACATTACATATCTCATTAGGCCTTATTTTGAGACCTAGTTTTACCGTAATACTATGGCCTGGAGCGTATTGTTTACAGACCACATCAGGCCTACAAGTCACATTACGATGGTTTACAAAGTTAAGCAGAATTGCTATTGGAATCCAGGCAGAGTTAGGAACAGCTGGAATTTTCATTCACCCACAACCTGCATTCAGAATGGCTGTAAAGATTGTGAACAGTGATAAAGGAGACTATCTAAACCATTTAAACTGGAACAACCACTTCAGTAATGTGTGCAATAAATCTAACTAACTGATTGGATAGCATAAGATTGATTGAGTAATCAATGTACATACAAAAACACAGATAATTAAAAACATTCCAAAAAACAACAACCTACAGTAGAGCATGCTGGGAAATATAATAATGATCGGCATGGTTTGGATGGGAATATTTTTTTCTCCCAAGGGTAAAACACTCCCAACTCAACTCTGGTTATTATCACCAACACTGGGGTTATTTTACACCAATGAGTGCTAATTTAAAGATGCATTATGAAGAAATCGCTCAGCCATTTCCTGGTTGCAAAAATTGTAATAGTTTGCTTAATTTCARTTTGTGACAAAACAAGCAAGTATAGTGTAGAGAATCATTGTACCGTATAAATCGCTTTGAAATACTGTATACAAAATCTTGTATTTTTAGCTGTTTTAAGCTGGTGTACAAAACCGAAAGTAAAAGACAAGAAAATTTAATTTAACTTAAAGTAAAATGCAGAGCGCCAAATTCAAATAAATTACTATAAAAATCTAACGTTCATGAAATCACACAAACTTTGCCAAAACATTTCAAACTACTTTTGTAATACAACTTTAGGTATTTTTTTACGTAAATAATCGATAAAATTGAAGACGGGATGATCTGTGTTCAATACAGGATTAAAACAAGCTGTAGCTARCTTTCTGGTCATGCGCCTCTAACAAACAGTACACAACAAGTGACCCTGATTCAAAATGGCCGTACTTCTTCATTACACAAAGGAAAAACCCTCAACCAATTTCTAAAGACTTTGACATCCAGTGGAAGCGGTAGGAACTGACTGCAAGAAGGTCAATTAGAAATCTGTATTCCCAATGAAAATCCATTRAAAAGAGAGTGACCTCAAAAARAATTATCTGAATGTTTTGTCCTCGGGGTTTCGCCTGCTAAATAAGTTCTGTTACACTCACAGACATGATTCAAACAGTTTTAGAAACTTCAGAGTGTTTTCTATCCAAATCTACTAACGATATGCATATCTTATCTTCTGGGGATGAGTASCTGGCAGTTGAATTTGGGTATGCTTTTCATCCAAACGTGAAAATGCTGCCCCCTATCCTAGAGAAGTTAAGGGAAGCATAGATATAGCGCTATAGAACAGATCTACCTCTTCATAGACTTGCTTCAATGAGAGTGACAGATCTATAACACACATTTCTATGTGAATATGGTTAGTCGCCCMCAAAAAGTTACATATTGCAGCTTTAATTCTTAGAGTTCATTTAACACCTGAATCAACACTAGAAATGTTACACTAAGTAAATATCTATGTGTGATAGCATACATATTGCTACCATGTGTATCTGCTACAATGTAAACTGACATTTTCATGTGAGGCATTTGAGCAGTTTGATAGTATAGCACATATATTTTTTTAATACATAAAAAATCCTTAGGAGTATATTTATGCACCTGTGCATCAATCTAAGTAACRTATTWAAAAAATCCCATCAAATCTGTCAGTTTAAGATGGAGATATCAGTTTTTGTATGGGCTGTGTCTTAATCCACCGCATCYGCCTATGTCGGTCTTCCGCATCTGCAGTGGAAGGTCGCCAAGCTACAGTGGTGTTTGTTAGACCAACGGCTTAGACTTTAAGTTAATAACATTTAGTCATACAGTATGTCTGACCAGTCCAGACTGCATGGTCAATTCTTATTCCCAACAGTCAGCAGCCTACCTGTTTTTGGTTCCACTGAGAAGTAGGGTTGTCCGCTGATGATGCTGTAGACCACCCTGGCACTGTTCCCATATGTGGGATCATCTGCGTCTGTGGCTGCCACTTGGACCACCATTGTTCCTGTAGACAGACAGCATCCAATTAGTTATCAAGACAACATCAGCCATTTTTGTCCACCAGAGCTATTTGTAGACAAACAGCTCTCACATCAACAGTATGTTGTAACATTTCCACAAAGCTTACAAATGTCAATGTTATATATTCAGTAAAAATCCCAACTTATTCTATATGGGCTACAATTAGGGATGTTCTATATATATGTGTATATATGTATATGTATATATGTATATGTTTGTATATATATATATGTGTGTGTATATATGTTTGTAACAATACATACTGTAATAACACATTTCTGCCCAGTAATCCTTGGTGCTTGTTTTTTAGTTCAGAGGAAATGTCTTACCCATGGCATTTAACATTTGGAGCTCTGATTTCATGTTAAAGTGAGTTTAGATCTCTACGCACTCAAATGTTTGTCTAAATCGTCCCAGGCGCCAAATGTTCAAGCATAAACTGTGCTCTGACTTCTTCCACAGACRCTGCACAACACTGTTTCCTATGGATACCATACACCGTTACCAGTGTTTGTACTGTACACTGAAACATATTAAGGTTCTTAAATGGTTGAAGCGGAGCAATTCGCTCATGCTTTGCTGGGCAGTACAGTCATATCTGAGTAAGATCATAACATGGTGTGTACTAACAGCTGACTGCTCTCTCGTGTCTTGTTATTGAGCCGAGCAGCCCAAGCGGAGTCGTTGGTATGGATACTCACAGACACAGAGCTACCAGGAGCAGAGCCCATGCAGAGCGAGCAACACTCAGGGAGTGAGTGAGTGACAGACAGAGATCAGCAGCTAATGGATTTACTAATGGAGGAAGTTATTTCTGATTTTGGTTTTCGGGCAGAAGCAATTGGGCCTGGGTATGCATTTAGGCAGAAGCAATTGGGCCTGGGTATGTCTGGGGGTGATTACGGCCATCTATTGTTTTTCATGAACATGTGTACATGTTTAGACAATAGTGACCCATCCACTTCGCTAGATGTGGCTGAGGGTGGTTATAGCATTTCCTTCACATGACCCATCAATTTAGACAAGTGTGTTGGGTAATCTAATAATTATTAAATATTTATTTAAAAAAAATATCTGGACACTTTCTGTGTTTGATATTGCTACTATGCAAGTATCCATTTCAGGTAGCCTAGTGGTTAGAGCCTTGGGGCAGTAACCGAAAGGTTTCTAGATTGAATCCCCAAGCTGACAAGCCTAAAAATCTGTCGTTCTGCCCATGAACAAGGCAGTTAACCCACTGTTCCTAGGCCGTCATTGTAAATAAGAATTTGTTCTTAACTGACTTGCCTAGTTAAAAAAAAATTAGGATAGGGGGCAGCATTCGGAATTTTGATGAAAAGCGTGCCCAAAGTAAACTGCCTGCTTCTCAGGCTCAGAAGCTAGGATATGCATATACTTGGTAGATTTTGATAGAAAACACTCTAAAGTTTCCAAAACTGTTAAAATCATGTCTGTGAGTATAACAGAACTGAAATGACAGGCAAAAACCTGAGGAAAATCCATCCAGGAAGTGCTATTATTTTGAAATGGGTGTTTTTCCATTGAAAGCCTATCCACCATATAAATGGTTATAACTCAGATTGCGTTCCCTATGGCTTCCACTAGCTGTGTACAGTCTTTAGACATTGTTTCAGGCCTTTATTCTGAAGAATTAGGGAGAATGAGCAGTTTCTTTGAGAGGCCAGTGGAAAGTCCCCAACCTGTTTGGTGCGCAATCCCTAGAGAGCGCCATTCATTGTTTTTCTTTTATAATGACGACGCTATTGTCTGGTTGAAATATGATCGATTATTTAGGCTAAAAACAACCTGAGGATTGATTATAAACATCGTTTGACATGTTTCTACGAACTTTACGGATACTATTCAGAATTTTCGCCTGCATCTTGTGACCGCATTTGAGCCATGGGATTACTGAACAAAACGCGCCAACAAAATGGAGGTTTTTGGATATAAAGAGGGACTTTATCAAACAAAACAAACATTTATTTTGTAACTGGGAGTCTTCTGAGTGCAACCATACAAAGATCATCAATGGTAAGTGATTCATTTTATTGCTATTTCTGACTTTTGTGACTAGTCTACTTGGCTGGTATGTAATGTTTTGTCTGCTGAGCGCTTTCCTCAGATAATCGCATGGTTTGCTTTCGCCGCAAAGCCTTTTTGAAATCTGACAGCGGCTGGATTAACAACAAGTTAAGCTTTATTTTGATGTATTGCACTTGTGATTTCATGAAAGTTAAATATTTATAGTAATTTAATTTGAATTTGGCGCTCTGCAATTTCACCAGAAGTTGTCGAGTGTCCCACTGATCCATAAGAAGCTAAATCCATTTTATATATTTTTTTATCTGGTGCATGTGACAAGTAAACATCGATTTTATTTTATATAGCGTGTGTTTACCTCATGGCCTCACATGTGAATCCTTAAAGAGATGGGTGGGGCTAAGGCTTAAGAGGGTGTGAATGATGCTGAATGGGTGTAGACCAAAAAAAGCTCTCCAGTAGATACACCAAAACATTCCAGGGCCATTTTCTCAAAAGTGGGGTTACAAGTTATTCAGATTTCAAAGAAGAATGACTTTACCATTGTTCCTCAATTGCAGTGTATGATATAACGTTTTGTAGCACCGTTATCCAATGTAAAAACCACCATTTCAAATGTTGCTACATTAGACTGAATCGAGACGGTCGGTCACATATGCAAATAAGTCTTAACCCTACAGCAGGTCTATTTAATTCCGGTCCTAGAGGAACATTTCTGKTTTGGGATTTTTATATGGTTCTTCAAAGACTCATCATCCCATTTTTGTGTTTTCAGAGACTGTATAATGGCTCCCCTATGGCATTGCTCTCAAGAACCTTATTTGGTTCCAACTTGCACCTTTATTTTTTGTGTACCATTCTACAAGTTCATACGGTTGCCACTTGTTATCAGGATAGTTTGTTACATTTAAGGTGCAACTTTTGTTTGTAGAAACCTGCGAAAGGTACTGGTTAGAAACAGCATATAGTATATTACTGTGAAGGAAAGTGCATGGCTATTTATTTGAATGTGAATGTACTGTGATGACTATGATTGAAATACCTATGAATAATGCTTGAATAAAGGTTGAAAAATACATATACCCATTCTTAGAACTAACACAATGCATTTGATTTTAAAGTGATTGTAATGACACTGTTAGCATGTTGATGCTCCATATTTCCTAAAGAAGTTTGCCTCTTCCTTACTGGTCAAGGGACGCCACCTGAGTATCAAAGCACAAAGGTCCAGTAATCACCATTTACCTCTATTGTTCTGTTGTGAACTATCATCTGGCCACTGATAGAGACCAGAGTTTTATCTGTAACCTACAAAACCAAGTAATATGACATGCAAAACAACTTGGCCTCAATGGAGAGCCACTGACATTCTTTTCCACTGCCACCGAATAAAATTTTATATTAAATTCAAATATTTGTGTGAGAATCAAGAAAATGAAGGCTCAGACTTTGCGTTAATAGCCTTGCAGCTCTGGCGGTATTTTAGGCCCATATTGTAGCACATAAAGGAAAGTGCTGTCTTACAAAGCAGGTTATATTTTATTTAGCAGCATTATAATAAGCCCACTTTCTTGCACGAACCATATTTTACGGGTTCTTGTAGAATGAACTGATCATGGAAATTGAAGATTAGACCGCCCTATTTCCATCATAAACCAGAATAAACAAGCACTGGCCCTGAATTTGAGCAATATAATAGAAAATGGCTAGAAGTTCTATGCGGACACCCAAGATTATATCATCACCTCTTATTCATGGCAGGTTATATTACAACATTAAAACAACCAATGTCAATCAATGCCACTACGTTAAAGAGTTTTGTGCATTCCAATCTCTGATCACTGCAGGGTAGCAGTAGGCTGAAACTGATTTAGTTTATCCCTCAATAATGGTTCTAATGTGTAAAAGGGATCTTTCAGATTTCTATTTTGTGTTTTCTGTGGTGTATCTTCAGTGATACCCAGGATAGAGGAAATTGGTTGCGAAACTCTGTATTTACATCGATATTTACAGCTGTCAAGGTCACAAATAAGAATAGCTAGCCTTCAAGAGTGGCTGTCCAAAACAGATAAACAACTTCACATCAGAATGTATYAAATTCAAATTCAAATTCTCATATTTTCATTTATTTCCAGTGAAGATATACAAAACAGGGGTTACTAATCAATTCTACATCTCAGGGTGAGCGATTGTCATCTGACAGTAATGAAAATAAATATAGCATGTGTAATTTAGATGGCAGACAGGTATTCATCAAAACTTTACAGACACAAGACCAGATCCAACTGCTACCATGAATACTCATCTCCAAGTAAACATGATTCCAATGTTCAAACTGTAAGCTTTTTGTTTTGCATTGCCTTGGCTTGCAACGTGTAGACTTAGAAGATAAGTATTGACTTCTCTGAGGCATCTACTTATTATACTTTTATTTAAACAATGACCACAGACAGACCAAGGTCTCTTTTACAGCTGGGTCCTGCATATACAGTGGGGCAAAAAAGTATTTAGTCAGCCACCAATTGTGCAAGTTCTCCCACTTAAAAAGATGAGAGAGGCCTGTAATTTTCATCATAGGTACACTTCAACTATGACAGACAAAATGAGAAAAAAAATCCAGAAAATCACATTGTAGGATTTTTTATGAATTTATTTGCAAATTATGGTGGAAAATAAGTATTTGGTCAATAACAAAAGTTTATCTCAATACTTGAATACTTGCAATGACAAGACAAACAAAACGATCACAGATAACACAAAAAATACATAACGTAACATATACTGAGGATTAAAGCTAACTTTAACCACCAAAGCGTATCCCTTTCCACACACAGCCCCTGTCATCCCCTATACAGGTTGAAAATGGCAGATTTTGGCATTGATAAGGGCCAACATTGGAATGCAGTGGCTGGTAGGTAACATGCTATACATGATGTCACAGCTCCGGTTCTCCACTTCACAGCGCTGTATGGGTTCTGACAGACAGCTGTTATGAACTTGAGCACCGCGCGCAGCAAGAAGATGCTCCCATACCTCCCGCTAATTGGGCTACTTTTGCACATTTGTTGTCTGAGTGAGGGAAATACTGTAAATCGAGAGGAGTCGATGTGTTCTGAAAGATGAGACGTTGAGGAGAATAATAAATACCGCTATTTATTATAAATAGGGGCAACATCATCAGACTTCTGGGAACGCTTGTGAAACAGACCAAACAGGCCAGGGAGGGGTTTGAGAAGTCAATGAGAGAAGTGACACGTTTCTTTAGGTAGTTGAACATGTTATTACTCCAACCTCATCAAAGTAACAAACTGACATGTTTTATTTTAGTCAAAAAACACTTTATATCAAATGTGTGTCTTTGTCTTTGATGCGCAGTTTGGCACGAGACGACCGTTAGACCCAATGACATTGGCTGTTTCTACACAGCTTA
This sequence comes from Salvelinus sp. IW2-2015, assembly GCF_002910315.2. Lineage (NCBI taxonomy): Eukaryota > Metazoa > Chordata > Actinopteri > Salmoniformes > Salmonidae > Salvelinus > Salvelinus sp. IW2-2015. The sequence goes on along the minus strand of NC_036854.1, from coordinate 53,682,964 downwards.
GCTAGCCAATGTCGCCATGACATCATCTACAAGTGTGATCAGGGATTTGTATTGGGAGAAGCAGTTTCTGCCTATCTTCATACTGTGCTATCTTTGAGTAGCCTATGTTTGTCTTATTGTGAAGAATATTTGCCGTGGAACACGCACAAAAAGGACAATATGTTAGGCTTTCAAAAGGCACTTCAGACAAACACTGAGATCATATTTTATAACTTTACTAACCATGTTGGCAATAGAATACGCTTTCAAATAATGCCCATCGGACCTAGACTGAGATTTATAATGGTGCATTTTTGGATTGAGTAAACGACAGTAATTGTGTGATGGTTGGGACGCAGGRCTATGTTCCAAACATAAAACTAAAAGTGTTTATGCTTCAGTTCCTCAATGGCAAAGCTAGGAGAGCTCGAAAAAGCATCTTATGGTGGAAGGCTCTTTCCTTGAGTCATAAAAGTGCATTGAAATGATTTAGGAACAGTGCACAGTTTGGAAAGGTGTGTGTCCGTTTGGAGACACCAGTTAGACCTCTCACTCAAACCCTTGTCATCGTTTTTTCTTATAATGCACCTACTTCAACATTTCAATATTTGAATATTCTTATTATGTTACTGAATGTATCCAGAGTATTTTCAGATTTCATTATTGACAAATGCTGTGAAAAGTATAGTGTCTTGTCAGGTGAACTGTTGTGTCCTCACTTTTTGGTCTGATAATTTGCCCATAATCTCCAAAGTGTTCTCTTTCAATTGCTACCATGGTGATGCATATGCTCTTTATAGTTCTTCTGTTAGAAACATTTACATTTGGCCTTATCCATACAGGCCAATTTTTACGAGTGTGAAAATGTAAAAGTTCAAAAGTTCAACAGGTAAGCGTATTGTACGTCATCCTGACAAATGTAACATAAACTGCAAAGTACGACAGTGTCAAGAAACGTTTGTAGTACTTCTGTTCGTCTCTTATACAAAATGGATTTGAGTGTGGGTATCACTGATGATAACCTATTAAAAACGCAATATTCAAACCTGCCGTGTAAGCCGACCAACTTTGCAATGCCTTGATGAGTACTCAAAATTGGCACACATGATTAAGTTGATAATATTCATACACGTTCACACCTGCTCCCCTCTATTTGAGATAAGCAGGGGTTATTGCTTGGAGACGAGTTCGACTTTATTTGTAATTGGCATGTGAATATGAATGACACAATTCAAACAAAGACAAACCCATAATTGCCCTGCTGTGCTTTGAGGCCATAGGTAGTTGGCAATGCTCTGAGCATGGGTTCCTAAAAAACTTTTTCAGCCTGGGACCCAAATGAGAAATTCTGTTTTCCTGTGACCCAAGCTTATGAAAATATGCAACTATGCGAAAATATTAGTACATTTCATTACCCTTATGCCTAGAACAAATGCAATATCGACAAAAACAAATAACAATGAAATGAAATACCCATATAAATATCTATTCATGTTTATTYTTCCCCATTAAAAACACATATCTGTCTAGGTTGGAACAGTGCAGATGAAACATGATCAGGCCTACTGCACATCTTACTGTAGAAAGTAYTGTTGAAAGTCTAAGTTGGATCTGTTGCTGTTAAAATATTTGTTTATTCTGAACTGGAAAACACTGATTGATCAAATCACACAGGTTGACGTTTTCAACAAGCATGTCTATTCTGGACTTTTGACAGTGCAACACAGAGGTCATGCTCAGCATTGAGTCTGTTTCTGTACTTGTTTTTTAAGTTGGCCAGAGTTGAGAACCCTGACTCGCATAGGTATGTGGTGCCAAACTGGATCCGAGCATCTACTGCTTTCTCAGTCAGGCAGGAGACCACTTCCTTCTGTAGATGAGCAACCCAGAACTGTGTGAGCGTGTTTGCCTCTAAAAGCATCTTGCAGGACCTCGTAGGGTAGGAGTTGAATAATGATGAGTCTATTATGGACAAAAAATACGAGATTATTTTAATTTGTCAAATGACAGCCAAGCATCGATCATCACGTCACCAGAATAAGACCCTCAATTTTTGGGGAATGGAGCATCAAGCTCATAACCTTGCGCTTTCACMATCATGTGAAGTTCATAATAATGTATTTCATTTGTAGCCTACTGACATTTTGATGAGGCGGTAGACTTGTTCTAGCCTCACCCATGCACCCAACAACCGGATGTTYCGGTTTTCAGGGGAAATGGAAGGAGAGCCTGTGAYGCAACTTCTGCTTTAGGACGTTAACAAGACGACACTCCATCTTAACTYCTCCACATTTACTTTGAACAGTGCATCAAGACCAGTTTGTATCTAGTTTCAGTTTTTTTTTTAATGCCTGCTACGTTAGGTAAGCCTTGATCTGACATTACATTCCCTATGCCTTGTAGTGAGCTCTCATCGGCACCTCTGTCTGCCATGTAGACCTGGGACCTGTGCCTTGTCACATGGCCAACTGTCCTCAAACCCCTCGTCTTTTATTTGACATCCCAGAGGCGTGATTAAGACAAAGTCTTCCCAGATCCCCGGGCCATAAGGTCTACCGTGTGTAAGGACTAGCAACCGCAGCCTAATTACTTTAATTAAATTAATGATTTCCCCTAAATTGAACCCATTCATCACGGGTAGCCGGTCTATGCCCATTAATGATTTAAACACATCTATAAAGGAGTTATGGAGGACGAGGTGCTTGGCCGGCTCCATTATTTTACTGCACTGTAAATTGCCCTGAGCAGCTATTTACAAAGAGCGGGATGCATTGTTCATATGCTTTTCTAACAACTTCAGATGAAAACCCTGCGATGTAAATAAACCAGAGTGTGAATTGGTGTGCTTGTGTTCACGGTGTGTATGGAACTGGGAGCTCATCMTTTACTGCAGATGATGCGCTAAGATGCTCTCTCTCTCTCTCTCTCTTATCTCCCGTTGGACACGAGACACCAAGCCCTTGTAGTGTAAGCCCTCTACTTCCTTAAGTCAGAGCCCTGTACTGTACCCCCGTTGACTCAGGGCTGCCTAATCCTAAGGAGATCTCACTACCTATGTTATGAATGTTATGAGCAAAGCACTGCATTGGCCTGGAAAATACTCTTACCACTGCCAGTAGACACCTAGCATAGGCTCTATTTCAACTTTATTCACACGAAATTGTACTGTACCTCAATGTCTCCACTTGTTTGCATCTATGCCTATCAGCCTGAGGAAGAAAAGACACGTAGATGCAATGTTCTCCTGTCTCTGGATCTGCATGATGAGAATAATGTGCCTGTATGTGCTTGCGGCTGTCATATCACTTAACCCTGAAGATTGGAAGACATTATCTGGCACTTGGCATTTGGCGCCTGTTATTCCTCTCCCTGGCAGATTGTCACATGAATTTGAAATGGAGGCTTAATTATTATTTTCCATTCACACAGGATTGGCTCACGGTGTCCCCAAGCGCCTTGTGGTACGCTTTTGTTTCGGGGGCAAAACACCTCGGAAGGTGCTCCGTTACATGTCCCATTGGATTTGAATAACCTGCCATCTCTGAACTCGCTAGATTCATTGCTCTACATTGGGGTTTCGTGTCTTTGTTTGTCTAAGCAGGTATTTCATCGCTTTCACCATTCAAACTGCAATACAATGGGAACCACTTAAATGAACTGACCGGTTGCAGTGATTACTTTGTAGAGGGTCAGATTAGATATTGGAGCTTTTGACAGTGTTTTGAAACCACAACAGTTAACACTGTAGAGACAACCTCTGTGTGTGGATAAGGACCCTCTTCAGCATTTATCTACCTCACGACTTGCTAATACAATTGTGTCTATGAATATCATGCACAGCCTGACAGACAAATGAATGCCACAGATTCAGTTTCGTGTTTATAATGAAGCTTAGGCTGTGTTCATCAATAATATCCAAAGTGAGAGAGATGAGAGTGGGAGAGAGATAAATTAAGGATATGGAAGATTATGGTGGGTAGATGCGAGAGATATAGAGTGAGATTAAGAGAGAGAGAGGGAGACCGACAACATACAACAGAAACGAGGACAGAGGACAAATAAACAGAGGGAGTTGCAGAGAAAGAGGCTCACCCAATGCTGACATCTCCGGTACCCCGGCCATGTAGTGCCCGTCCATGAACTTGGGCTCATTGTCATTGATGTCCTGGACCTTGACCAGGAACTCAGACCTGGGCTCCACAGGGATGTTGGTGATCCGGTCCACGGCCTGGGCCTGAAGCGTGTAATAGGCTTGCTCCTCCCGGTCCAGGCGCTTGGTGGCGTGGATGTCTCCCGTGTTCTCATCAATGGTGAAGATGGAGGTGGAGCCCTCTCCTGAAAGCACGTATTTCACCTTGCCATCCCCTTTGTCCACGTCTGAGTGGAGCTGTAATTAGAGACCAGTCAGTGGATAGGAGACATTCAGAAGGATTGGTGACTTTAAATAACATATCCAATTATATACTTCACCATTATGATCAATACTGTCACGCCCTGACCATTTGTATGTTTTATGTTTTGGTTGGTCAGGGTGTGATCTGTGTGGGCATTCTATGTTGTATGTCTGGTTTGTATATTTCTATGTGTTTGGCCTGATATGGTTCTCAATCAGAGACAGGTGTTTTGCGTTGTCTTTGATTGGGAACCATATTTAGGTAGCCTGTTTTGTATTGTGGGTTGTGGGTTATTGTCTATGTTATGTTGCATGTTAGCATATTGTTTATATAGCGGTCACGTTCGTCTTATTCGTTTTGTTTTGTAAGTTTGTTTAAGTGTTCTTCATTAAAGATAGAAGAATGTATTACATTTACATTTTACATTTTAGTCATTTAGCAGACGCTCTTATCCAGAGCGACTTACAGTAGAGTGCATACATTTTATTAAATTCTTTACATACTGAGACAAGGATATCCCTACCGGCCAAACCCTCCCTAACCCGGACGACGCTATGCCAATTGTGCGTCGCCCCACGGATCTCCCGGTTGCGGCCGGCTGCGACAGAGCCTGGGCGCGAACCCAGCCCAGCCTGGGCGTGAACCCAGAGACTCTGGTGGCGCAGCTAGCACTGCGATGCAGTGCCCTAGACCACTGCGCCACCCGGGAAATCAATACTGGTATTCAAACCACGCTGCGCTTTGGTCCGCTTCTTACGACGAGCGTGACAGAATAACCCACCAAAATAGGTGGGTAACGGGCAGGAGCAGGAGAGGCAGCGATGTCAGGATTTCTGGACATGGGAGCAGAATCTGGACTATACAACTTGGGAAGAGATAGACAGGTGGGCGTTCGACCCAGGGAGTGCCGGAGCCCGCCTGGGATTCGCTGGAGCAGTGCAAGGAGGGTTACAGGAGAATGTAGTTGGCGAAACGAGCACGGCGGCAGGAAGCCCGAGAGGCAGCCCCAAAAATGTCTTGGGTGGAGACACACGGGGAGTGTGGCGAAGCCAGGTAAGAGACCTGCGCCAACTCCCCGTGCTTACTATGGAGAGAGAGAGAGCGTCGTACTGGTCAGGCACCGTGTTATGCGGTAGAACGCACKGTGTCTCCAGTACGCGTGCTTAGCCCGGTGCGCTACATCCYAGYTCYCCGCATCTGCCGAGCTAGGGTGAGGATCCAGCCAGGGAAGATGGTGCCAGCCCTGCTCTCCAGACAGCCAGTGGGTCTCCTCGGGCCAGGATATCCTGCGCCGGCGTTGCGCACTGTGTCTCCCGTATGTCTGCACAGCCCAGTGCGTCCTGTGCCTGCGCCCCGCACGTGCCGAGCTAGAGTTACCATCCAGCCAGGACGGGTTGTGCAGGCCATTAGCTCGAGACCTCCAGTGCGTCTTCACAGTCCGGTCTATCCAGTACCAACACCACGCACCAGGCTTCCTGTGCGTCTCCAGAGCCCTGTAAGCCCTGTTCCTCCTCCCCGCACTCGCCCAGTGGTGCGTGTCCCCAGTCCGGTACCACCAGTTCTGGCACCACGGACCAGGCTTACTGTGCGCCTCCAGGGTCCAGTATGCCCTGTTCCTGCTCCCCGCACTCGCCCAGTGGTGCGTGTCCCCAGCCCGGTACCACCAGTTCCGGCACCGCGCACCAAGCCTACAGTGCGCCTCGGCAAGCCTGAGCTGCCCGTCTGCCCAGCGCCGTCTGAGCTGCCAGTACGACTGAGCTGTCAGTACGACTGAGCTGCCAGTACGACGCTCTCTCTCTGAGCTGCCCGTCTGCCCAGCGCCGTCTGAGCTGCCCGTCTGCCCAACGCCGTCTGAGCTGCCCGTCTGTCCTTTGATGATCTTCATCAGAATACACTCCCAGGAAACCCAGTTCCACAAGAAATGTTTGTTTTGTTCGATAAAGTCATAATTTATGTCCAAATACTCCTTTTGTTCGCGTCGTTAGTACACAAATCCAAACTCAGGAGTCACGGGCAAGTCCAGGCGAAATTCAGACGAAAAGTGATATTACAGTTCGTAAAAACATGTTAAAAGAAAGTATAGAATCAATCATTAGGATGTTTTTATCATAAATCTTCAATAATGTTTCAACCAGTCTTGTCGTAGAAATGCAATGGAATGCAGCTAACTCTCACGGAGCGCACAAGACTGAGCTCGTGGACTCTGCCAGACCCCTGATCAACCAGCTCTCATTCCCCCCTCCTTCACAGTAGAAGCATTAAACAAGGTTCTAAAGACTGTTGACATCTAGTGGAAGCCTTGGAAGTGCAATATGACACCATAGACACTGTATATTCGATAGGCAATGACTTGAAAAACTACAACCTCAGATTTCCTAATTCCTGTCGGATTTTTTTCAGATTTTTGCCTGCCATATGAGTATTTATACTCACAGACATCATTCAAACAGTTTTAGAAACTTCAGAGTGTTTTCTATCCAAATATACTAATTATATGCATATTGTAGCTTTTAGGACTGAGTAGCAGCAGTTTACTCTGGGCACCTTTTTATCCAGCTACTCAATACTCGCCCCCAGTCCCAAAGAAGTTAAAATAATACAGATTAACATAATGGATCTGTCACGCTCGTCGTAAGAAGAGGACCAAAGCGCAGCGTGGTTTGAATACATTCTTCTATCTTTAATGAAAACATTAAACAAACTTACAAAACAAAACGAATAAGACGAACGTGACCCGCTATATAAACAATGTGCTAACATGCAACATAACATAGACAATAACCCACAACCCACAATACAAAACAGGCTACCTAACTATGGTTCCAATCAGAGACAACGCAAAACACCTGTCTCTGATTGAGAACCATATCAGGCCAAACACATAGAAATATACAACCAGACATACACCATAGAATGCCCACACAGATCACACCCTGACCAACCAAAACATAAAACATATAAAGCAAATATGGTCAGGGCGTGACAGTACCCCCCCCCCCCCCCCAAGGTGCCTAAACCGGCCGCAAAACCTGAACCTATAGGGGAGGGTCTGGGTGGGCATCTGTCCGCAGTGGCGGCTCTGGCGCTGGACGTGGCCCCCATCCACATAGTCAATACCCGCTTCCGTGGCCTCCTAGAACGGCGACCCTCCTAAATGACCCCTCCGGACTGAGGGGCAGCTATGACTGAAGGGCAGCTCATGACTGAGGGGTAGCTCATGACTGAGGGTAGCTCATTACTGAGGGGTGGCTCATGACTGACGGGCGGCCCTGACCTGACGCGGCGCGGCTCTGGCAGCTCCTGACTGGCGGGCGGCTCTGGCGGCTTCCTGACTGGCGGGCGGCTCTG
>NC_036854.1:53652979-53675218 GCF_002910315.2 Salvelinus sp. IW2-2015 | reverse complement strand
CCCCCCCCCCCAAGGTGCCTAAACCGGCCGCAAAACCTGAACCTATAGGGAGGGTCTGGGTGGGCATCTGTCCGCAGTGGCGGCTCTGTGCGCTGGACGTGGCCCCCACTCCACCATAGTCAATACCCGCTTCCGTGGCCTCCTAGGAACGGCGACCCTCCTAAATGACCCTCCGGACTGAGGGCAGCTCATGACTGAAGGCAGCTCATGACTGAGGGGTAGCTCATGACTGAGGGTAGCTCATTACTGAGGGGTGGCTCATGACTGACGGCGGCCCCTGACTGACGGCGGCTCTGGCAGCTCCTGACTGGCGGGCGGCTCTGGCAGCTCCTGACTGGCGGGCGGCTCTGGCGGCTCCTGACTGCGGGCGGCTCTGACGGCTCCTGACTGCGCGGGCGGCTCTGGCGGCTCCTGACTGGCGGCGGGCTCTGGCGGCTCCTGACTGGCGGGCGGCTCTGGCGGCTCCTGACTGGCGGGCGGCTCTGGCGGCTCCTGACTGGCGGTCGGCTCTGGCGGCTCCTGAACTGTGTGGGGCGGCTCTGGCAGCTCCTGACTGCGGCTCTGGCGGCTCCTGCTGGCGGGTGGCTCTGGCCGGCTCCTGACTGACCGACGGCTCTAGCGGCGCTGGTAAGTGAATATTTATAATGCTATTTCTGACTTCTGTTGACTCCACAACATGGCGGGTATCTGTATGGCTTGTTTTTGTGTCTGAGCGCCGTACTCAGATTACTGCATGGTGTGCTTTTTCCGAAAAGTTTTTTGGAAATCTGACACAGAGGTTGCATTAAGGAGAAGTTTATCTATAATTCCATGCATAACAATTGTATCTTTTAGCAATGTTTATTATGAGTATTTCTGTAAATTTATGTGGCTCTCTGCAAAATCACAGGATGTTTTGGAGGCAAAACATTACTGAACATAACGCGCCACTGTAAACTAAGATTTTTGGTTATAAAATTAACTTTATCGAACAAAACATACATGTATTGTGTAACATGAAGTCCTATGAGTGTCATCTGATGACGATCATCAAAGGTTAGTGATTAATTATCTCTATTTCTTCTTTTTGTGACTCCTCTCTTTGGCTGGAAAAATGGCTGTGTTTTTCTGTGACTAGGTGCTGACCTAACATAATCGTTTGGTGTGCTTTCGTCGTAAAGCCTTTTTGAAATCGGACACTGTGGCTGGATTTACAACAAGTTTATCTTTAAAATGGTGTAAAATACTTGTATGTTTGAGGAATTTTAATTATGGGATTTCTGTTGTTTTGAATTTGGCGCCCTGCAATTTCACTGGCTGTTGTTGAGGTGGGACGCTAGCGTCCCGAATATCCCAGAGAGGTTATAAACATAGGTTCAAGGGTCGGTTTTCATGTGCAGAAACATGGTGCCAAAAAAATTAACAACTCTTTGAACAAGTGAACAAAGTGCACATTGTTTGTAAAACAGGAGACCAGAAGTCTCAAATCTCTGAGCATGGCTGTATGTCTGCTATATAAATGCATTCTGGCAGGAATAAGGAGCGTCGCGTTGAGTGTTAACACAATTCTGTAGGATGTGAAGCCCAAAGCTGCCCAGGGATTACAGTGTGGTACGTTTGAAGGAGGGTTATTTCTCAAGCACTTCACTGCGTCTGTAAGTATCCATTTTTGTTTCCAAGTCAATAGGTGTATCAAATGATTGCCTGGTTATCGCTGCGGGCTTAGTGTATGTTTTATATATCCAATAGAGTCTCAGCCGGAAACCAACAGTATTTTATTCACGGATTCCATCAGGCTGTTGATGAATGGCATGTCTGGGGCATAATGATGGTATTGGTTGCATGGGCATGCCTCAGTGTGCGCCTCCTGACACTCCAATAGGGAGGCCACATGATTATTCACCATCCCTTGCTGTCAGGGGCAAACTTGAGGTAAATTGTCAAACGTAGTAGAGAGTCAACATTTAATCTTGAGAAAGCCATCCGTGGCAGTGTGTTCAGGTAAATACCACGGACAGGGAGGACAAAGCTGACAGCCCACAGAGCATGCAACTGAAGGTCACGGGTCAACTAAATGCAGTATGTAGTCTCTCTCTCAAAACATCAGTTGTTAGCTTTACGCTTGGCTTTTTTAACACTTTCTTCGATACCTGCTGTAGAAGTAGAAGAGACCCTATGGGCTTCAAGTGTTTCACTTGAAATATATTCAGAAGTTAGTGTATTACATAAAACTTGTTCCACAGTAGGTCCTATTAAAAAGTGTATCCCTGTAGAACACCGCCTCCTTCAATTAATCTAACTTGTTTTTAAACCGTCACTGCTCGTTTTCAGGTGCTATTTCAAACTTCTACCGTTATTATGTGCAACTTTCATCAAGCACCAGAGTTGCTTCTCTTAAAAAAATGTAAATATCCCTTTTGTAATTCTTCTCTTTTTCTCCCTTGATGTGAGCCTAGCACATCAGCGTACCTTAAAGATACTGCGGGCAGCAGATGCAGCGAGAGTACAAATGGTTGAGTGGAACAGAACAGAAAAACTCCAGTGAAATCAATGATGACACTTATCGCCACTTTGTATGCAGACAGTCCTCCTGGGACAATCATGTTTGCTTTGTGTTCACTTGTTTACCTTAGAGTGTAAAAAGACTGGAAGAGTAAAACTTTAAGGAAAAACAATGTCGCCAAGGCCATCTCTCACCTGTTATTATCCATATTACGATATATGGCACATTTTTATCACAATCGCTGAGAGGCCTTATGGTTTTTAATGGTTCTGGAGTAACTTAATGGGGTTTTAATTTTCGCTGTACTCTTCAGTCACAGTGTGTTAGCGCTGTCATTATTTTACTGTCCATGTCTCTTTTCTTCCTCCCTGTTTGGCTGACGTACTTTGTAGAAAACGGCAAAGACGACTGGAGGCCTTGGAAGAAAATTATATATAAATAAAATCAGAGATGCATGTTTCAAGCTTTGAATTTCCACTAATCTCTCAGGAGGAGAGCGAGAGAGTTTTCTTCTATTCAATGGACACTGTACACAGTTTTGAGCCAAGTGAAAATACAGTCCATACGCAGAAACAGCCTATTGGCTACAGCTACTGCTCTGGAGCGCGTTATTCAACAATCTCCCTGCAGAATCATTTCACAGAGCACTGCGGTTGAGTGTAATGGAGTTTCCACAGGGATGATGACATGGTTCACAAACAAACCAAAATAAAACTCTTAAAGAAACAGCATTGGTTGATCTGACTGTGTTTTGTACTTGTGGTACAAGTGTACTGTAATACACTTCTTYATGTTGTGGGGGAAATAAAAGTAAGCATATGCTGTGAAGAAATTCTGCTTCAGTTGTAGGCCATTAAGTCAAACTAGGTACTGGAAGGACTACACTCTTAGATAGAACAAAGGAGCTTTCTAAAACCTAAAAGGGTTCTTTGGCTGTCCCCATAGGAGAACCCTTTTGAAGAACCCTTTTTGGTTCCCGGTAGAACCATTTTAGTTCCAGGTAGAACAGTTTTGGATTCAGTGTACAACCCTTTCCACAGAGGGTTTTACCTGAAACCAAAAAGGTTTATCCTAATGGGACCCTTTTGTGAGTGTATCCGAAGAGATACTGTATAGTTATCAGGGGGTAGTCCTTACAACATTGCTTGGAGCATTAGTGTTCACCATCCTCTCTAGTTCCCTTTGTTCGTAGCTATGTAGATACTATGCCTTTGCTCATAAACAAACCCAGCACGCACRCAAACACACACAAACATACACACACACATAGACATATATACAGGATGAATAACATCAGTGTCCAATGGCTAATTACATAATTACTCATGAAAGATCAAATCACAGCCAACATAATTTCCTTAGCAATGATACGAGACAACAAACTGATACTTGTAGGGACAGCTCAGGGCTCTGTGCCCTCTTCTATCCCTCTTCTTGATTTCTGGTTGAGGTTTGGGGTTGGGCAACGGACAAGGGTGGCGGGAATTGTAGACCATGTGTAACCATGCCAGCCCAGGACCTCTACATCCGGCTTCTTCACCTGTGGAATCATCTGAGACGAGCCACCATGACAGCTGATCAATCAAGCAATCAATCAAATGTATTTATAAAGCCCTTCTTATATCAGCTGATGTCACAAAGTGCTGTACAGAAACCCAGCCTAAAACCCCAAACAGCAAGCAATGCAGGTGTAGAAGCACGGTGGCTAGGAAAAACTTCCTAGAAAGGCCAGAACCCACGAAGAAACCTAGAGAGGAACCAGGCTATGAGGCGTGGCCAGTCCTCTTCTGGCTGTGCCGGGTGGAGATTATAACAGAACATGGCCAAGATGTTCAAATGTTCATAGATGACCAGCAGGGTCAAATAATAATAATCACTGTGGGTTTGATGAAACTGTGGGTTTGCACAACCAAATAATTTATGCACAAACCGTCAGAAACCGTCTTAGGGAAGCTCATCTGTGTGCTCGTTGTCCTCACCAGGGCTTGACCTGGCTGCATTTCGGCGTAGTAACCGACTTCAGTGGGCAAATGCTCAATTTCGATGGCCACTGGCGCACTGGGGAAGTGTGCTCTTCACGGATGAATCCCGGTTTCAACTGTACCAGGCAGATGGGCGAGTGGTTTGCTGGTGTGGGCAGGCATAAGCTACGGACAATGAACACAATTGCATTTTAGCGATGGCAATTTGAATGCACAGAGATACGTGACGAGATCCTGAGGCCCATTGTCGTGCTTTTCCTTCGCGGCCATCACCTCATGTTTCAGCATGATAATGCACAGCCCCATGTCGCAAGGATCTGTACAGAATTCCTGGAAGCTGAAAATGTCCTCGTTCTTCCGTGGCCTGCATACTCAGCAGTTTTGGGAGTCAATATCCAGCAACTTCGCACAGCCATTGAAGAGGAGTGGAACAACATACCACAGGCCACAATCAACAGCCTGATCAACTATATGCAAAGGAGGAGTGTCCCACTGCATGAGGCAAATGGTGGTCACACCAGACACTGACTGGTTTTCTGATCCATGCTCTTTTCAGACGGGCTTAGATTTTTTTTTTGCAGAGCGAGAAGCTAGTGTGGCAGGAGCATCTTCCTCTTTGGAAGATTAAGAATTTTCCGAATATGAGGATCATGTCTCATATCATGTCAATTTGGAGTCTGACAGTGAGTTGGAAGAAGAGGATGTGATTAACCCTCAGTTGCATCGTTATATGATAAGGATGCAACACGAGCCGACGCGGATGACTGTTACTCATGTGCAGGACCTAAAGTGTTCTTTTGGACTGTTCATCAGAGACACCATCCAGAAAATCATTCTGGACTGCGCTAATTTGGAGGGAAGGCATGTTTTTGGAGAGAGGTGGAAAGAGTGGACCAAACTCATTTACATGTATACTTAGTTTTTTTAATCCTTGCTGGTGTTTTTAGATCCAATGGGGAATCCACAGAATCCCGGTGGGATGCAAAAACTGGCAGAGAACTTTTCCGTGCAACAATGTCTCTGGAAAACTTCCACATTATTTCCAGGATTATCCACTTCGATAACCGAGACACCAGACCAGCTCGGCGGCAGAGGAGAACCAAGCTAAGCTGCAATAGAGGTCAGTGAGGGTGGACCTCCTCCCTGCCTTTACAACCCTGGCGCCAACGTTTACTTTGTTGAAGAGCACTTATGCCAATTTAGGGGGCCGCCCGTGCCCCTTCAGGCAGTACATACCGTTTAAAACCGCAAAAATATGGAATCAAGATCTGGGTTTGCCTTTTGATGCTGCTTTCATCATATGCGTGGAAGCCAGACATGAAAGGAGCCCTGAGAATAACCAAAGGATATGTGGTTGTCCTGTACGTGACACAGACTCCGTGGCCAAAACATGCGATATGCGATAAACATTTTGGATCAGGAGCTCCTTAAAGAGTTCCTGTGTGGAGGACTGACTGAGATGGAAGACAGTTACGGAAAGAAAAAGCCAGTCTCCCACACCCAGTGCCTACGTGCAATTTTTTTTTAAAATGTCGGTACTCAGTGTGTATCGCTGCATAGGGATGGAAGAGTCTGTGGCCAGGAACATCAAAAACCAGAAATTCATAATGGAGCAACAATGCCACAAAAGCGATTAAGACAAGGCTGGTTGACTGGGCTACAAATGCAAAAGAAGACTACGCTGGCGCACTTGTGTGAATAAAAGTTCAACATCTTGGACACTTTCGGCGTAACAATGCGTTTGTCATCTGGGAATGGCTTTGAACCCAGATTGGAATAGAGGGAAACTCCAGAGGAGACGGCTCTTCTTGAAGGAGCTGGGGAAAGGGCAATTGGTAAGACCTCATATCCAGAGGAGGAAACATTATTTCCAGGGCGACTCTCCAGCTTCTGGCCAGCCATCGTCAGGACGATTCAGGAGGAGGGAGCTGGGTGCCCCCATATGCCCGACCCAACAGAACCAACAACTCCAATAACTGGAATAAGTGTGAAGTGGATGTGTGTGTGTGTGTGTGTGTGTGTGTGTGTGTGGTGTGTGTGTGTGTGTGTGTTGTGTGGTGGTGTGTGTGTTGTGTGTGTGTGTGTGGTGTGTGTGGTGTGTGTGTGTGTGTGTGTGTGTGTGTGTGTGTGTGTGGTGTCTGTCTGTGTCTGACTGTCCTACCTTGGCCTGCTTTTACTATATATGTGAGTGAGTGAGATGTTCGTAAAATTCCTAAACATCTAGATTGCAGCCGGTAGCAATAAGAAGCGCTGCGATGTGTGTGGACCCAAGAAGGACAGAAAGACACATGCATCAAGTGCAAGAAATACACTTGCAACACACACAGTAAATCTCTGTACCTCATGTGGTGTGTAGACTGGCCTTAATTTGTGTTCAATGGGGCTCATTTATCATTTCCATAAAATACTGTATGTAAAATGTGTCCTTCATATTTGTTTAAGATGAACATGACTTATTCCACCCATGTCTAAATAATAATAGATAGAAAACTTGCGCTTTTATTGATAAATGGGATCTAGCAGAGGTAAATGGCAAATATTAACCATGTATGCTGTCTATATCGCCTGTAATTGATATAAGTCAACATCTAAGTATTATTACGTAAATTGTTATGGCTCTATTGTTTTAAAAACCCAATAACGTCGTGGGACCATCAGACCTGCGAAAATTGGGTGAATAACAAAAACATGAACACCACACAAGGGTTAAGGTACTGTATCTGTATCAGATGCATCTGTATTCCCAGTCAAGTGAAATCTCTAGATTAGAGCCTAATGAATTTATTTCAATTAACTGATTTCCTTATATGAACTGTAACTGAATTAAATCTTTGAAATTGTTGCATGTGGCATTTATTTTTGTTCAGAATTTATATTTTAAAAGCCTTGAATGTTTTTAAAAGTTCAGTGCAGCTAAGTATACATGTTGAAAAGTCAAGCATGTCTTTAAAATGCCACCCTGGATAAGTATAAGGTAAGTATAACTGTTTTTAAAGGGATTGGTTAGGGGTTAAAATAGGGGTGTCTGTTTCCAAGTTAAAATGTCTTAAAGTCTGCCTCAGGCATGCTATTCCTCCATAAGAAAGGAAAAAATTGTTTAATCTAATCAAATTTTATCAGTCACATACACATGGTTAGCAGATGTTATTGCGAGTGTCGCAAATGCTTATGCTTCTAGATCCAACAGCGCAGCAGTTTCTAACTGTCACCCCCTGGCCTTAGTATTCTTTGTTTTCTTTATTATTTTAGTTAGGTCAGGGTGTGACATGGGGAATGTTTGTGTTTTGTCGTTTTGGGTGGTTATATGGTAAAGGGGGTGTTGGGTTTAGTGTATGAGTTTGTGTTGAGTGAATGTTTCTAGGTATGTCTATGGTTGAGTGAATGTTTCTAGGTATGTCTATGGTTGCCTGAGTGGTTCTCAATCAGAGACAGATGTCTTTCATTTGTCTCTGATTGGGAGCCATATTTAAGGCAGCCATGGGCATCATGCATTTGTGGGTAATTGTCTATGTCTAAGTGTTTAGTGTCAGCACTTATTTATTAAGATAGCTTCACGTTCGTCAGTTTGTTGTTTTGTTTCGTTCATTTTTGTCTCTTTAATAAAAGGAGATGTATTTTTCACGCGCTGCGCCTTGGTCCTCTCTCTCTTATCAAGACGATCGTGACACTAACAGGTAATAACAGCAACAACCTAATATCTAACAAATTCCACAAAACCTAATACACACAATCTAGTAAAGGAATGGGATAAGAATATATAAGTATAAAATATATGGATGAGCAGTGACAGAGCGGCTATGATGCAATAAATAGTGCAGGATACAGTATACAGTATATACATATGAGATGAGTAATGCTAGATATGTAAACATTCTTAAAGTGGCGTTATTAGTGACTCGTGTTACATTTATTAAAGTGGCCAATGATATCAGGTCTGTATTGTACGCAGCCGCCTGATGGCTGTTTAACAATCTGATGGCCTTGAGATAGAAGCTGTTTTTCAATCTCTTGGTCCAAGCTTTGATGTACCTGTACTGACTTCGCCTTCTGGATGGAAGCGGGATGAACAGGCAGTGGCTCGGGTGGTTATTGTCCTTGATAATCTTTTTTGCCTTCCTATGACATTGGGTATTGTAGGTGTCCTGGAGGGCAGGTAGTATGGCCCCGGTGATTCGTTGTGCAGACCGCACCACTCTCTGGAGAGCCCTGCGGTTGTGGACGGTGCAGTTGCCATACCAGGCGGTGATGCAGCCCGACAGGATGCTCTCAATTGTGCACCTGTAAAAGTTAGTGAGGGTTGTAGGTGACAAGCCAMATTTTTTCAGCCTCCTGAGGTTGAAGAGGCAATGTTGTGCCTTCTTCACCACAGTCTCTGTGTGGGTGGACCATTGCAGTTTGTCGGTGATATGCACACAGAGGAACTTAAAACTTTCCACCTTCTCCAGTGCTAACGTTAACCATTTTAATTTACAATGATGAATACATCAAGATAACTAACTAGCTAATATGAAGTTAGCTAGCTGGTGATATTTAATTCACTTAGCTAGATATACTAACTAGCTAACATTACATTAGTAGTTCATTTTTGTTAGCGTGCACAGTAAGTTCCTATAGCTAGCTAGCTGAAAATATATTTACTTACTTGAATAGGTTCTACCACAGCCTCCGTTTTCTGTGTCATTATAAAAACTAAATAATTGGCAATCTTCCCTATGTTTCCGGTGGTAGCAAAATGCAGCCGGCAATTGGAGGACTTCCACCCACCGAGCTACCACCAGACAAACTCTGGTCTTCTAACATGGCATCTGGTGAGGTTGCTAGGTGATCTGAAACCACTCTATAGGAGATAAAAATTTCTTTTTTGGATTGTAACCAATACGGTCAATGCATTCTATCACCTCCCACATTCCATTCCACTTCATATTGGGGTTTAATATCGGTTTCACTTTGTTTAAATATGGATCAAATGTGTTAAAATCACTAAATGACATTCACAAAATGTGTAAGCTACAGCAAGGAGTCAGTGAGAAAATTGGAGGAACATTTTTAGACAAGTGTTTCCACAGAGCATTACTGCTACAACGCTGATGCTAGCTAGCATATTTTTCATTGAAATAACATGGCTGGTTAACTAGCTACTGCACCATTAGAGACTTCTGACTAGCCTGTAACTAATGGAAGAGGAAAGCCTATAGAACAATAACAACTAGCTAGTTATATCAGATAGACATTTTCAATGTTGCTATCCTCGAAGCAAGCAAATAAGTAATTTAGCTCGTCTAGTCGGCTTGTTTCACTGGGCAGTTCGCGGCTGTGCTTCCCTTTGTAGTCTGTAATAGTTTTCAAGCCCTGCCACATCCGGCGAGCGTCGGAGCCTGTGTAGTATGATTCGATCTTAGTCCTGTATTGACGCTTTGCCTGTTTAATGGTTTGTCGGAGGGCAAAGTGGGATTTCTTATAAGCTTCCGGATTAGAGTCCCGCTCCATGAAAGCGGCAGCTCTACTCTTTAGCTCAGTGCTGATGTTGCCTGTGATCCATGGCTTCTGGTTGCGGTATGTATGTACAGTCACTGTGGGGCGATGTTATCGATGCACTTATTGATGGAGCCAGTGGCGTACTTCTCAATGCCATTGGATAAATCCCGGGAGATATTCCAGTCTGTGGTAGCAAAACAGTTCTGTAGCTTAGCATCGGTTTCATCTGACCACTTTTTTATTGACCAAGTCACTGGTGCTTCCTGCTTTAGTTTTTGCTTGTAAGCAGGAATCAACAGGACAGAATTATGGTCAGATTTGCCAAATGGAGGACGGGGGAGAGCTTTGTACCCGTCTCTGTGTGTGGAGTAAAAGGTGGTTAGGGTTTTTTCCCTTCTGGTTGCACATTTAACATGCTGGAAGAAATTAGTAAAACGGATTTAAGTTTCCCTGCATTAAAGTCCCCGGCCACAAATGGAGTTTATATATAAATGTCTAGAATATTTCAATTTTGGGGAATCTCTTTTAAAATGATTTAAAGTTATGTATAGTAACCCTAGGTGTAAAATAGTAAATAATGTSTACATCTCAGAAAGTTTTAAACTATCTAGAGGAGTAAAACAAGGTTGTCCACTATCGGCATATCTATTTATTATTGCCATCGAAATGTAAGCTGTGAAAATTAGATCCAACAATAATATTAAGGGATTAGAAATATGTGGCTTAAAAACAAAGGTGTCATTGTACAGTGATGATTCATGTTTTCATTTAAAACCACAATTAGAATCTCTCCACAGCCTCATAGAGGATCTAGATACTTTGCTATCCTCTCTGATTTAAAACCAAATTATGATGTGTACTATATTACGCCAAATTATTATAAGTGTACTATATTACGTATTGGATCACAAAAAAAATGCACATTTTACATTACCATGTAGTTTACCAATTAAATCTCACTCCAAATTTTTTTTATAGAAAGTTAGCAAAAATAGATAAGATCTTGCTACCATGGAAAGGAAAATACCTTTCCATTTGTGGAAAAATTACCCTGATTAACTCTTTAGTCATATCACAGTTTACCTATTTGCATATGGTTTTGCCTACACCTAGTGACTTGCTTTTTAAATTAAATGACCAAAAATATTCAATTTGATTTGGAATGGTAAGCCAGACAAAATTAAAAGGGCCTATTTATATAACAAATATGAAATGATTAAATATTAAAGTAATAGACTTCTCACTAAAGGCATCAATCATACAAAAGTTATACTTAAATCCARACTGTTCTCTAGTAAGTTGGTAGGAATGTCTAATCCTATGTTCAAGAATGGCCTTTTTCCATTTATTCAGATTACAACTGCTCACTATCAGTTGTTTGAAAATGAAATCATCTCCAAATTATCGTTATTCTTTAACTTCTTTGATATAGGGGGCAGCATTTTCACTTTTGGRTAAATTGCGTGCCCATAGTGAACTGCCTCCTAATCTGTCCCAGATGCTAATATATGCATATTATTATTACTATTGGATGGAAAACACTCTGCAGTTTCTAGAACTGTTTGAATGATGTCTGTGAGTATAACAGAACTCATATGGCAGGCAAAAACCTGAGAAAAAATCCAAACAGGAAGTGAGAATTCTGAGAGTGGTCGATGTTAAAGTCATCGCCTATTCAATTCCCTGTAATATATGGATCTGTTTGCACTTCCTACGCCTTCCACTAGATGTCAACAGTCAGTAGAACGTGGAATGAAGCKTATGCTGTGTTGTGGGACCGGATGGGAGGTGTTTGAGTCAGTGGTCTGGCAGAGTGCCAGTTCTTGGTCACGCACTTTCCTCATGATATCGTCATGCGTTCCATTACTTATAGAGACTGAAAAGAATGCTCCGGTTGGAACGTTATTGGATATATATGAAAACAACATCCTGAAGATTGATTCTCTACTAAGTTTGACCAGTTTATTYGACTTGTAATATAACTTTTTGAAGTTTTCGTCCGACGTTTGCCTGTATCTGCGYGAGCGTTTGGACATGTGTACTACACATGCTAGCAAAATTTGCTAATTGGACATAAGTAATGGACATTATCCGAACAAAACAACGATTTATTGTGGAAATAGGATTCCTGGCACTGCATTCTGATGAAGATAATCAAAGGTAAGGGAATATTTATGATGTAATTTTGTATTTCTGTAGACTCCAACATGGCGGAGAAATGTTGTTAAATCTGAGCGCCGTCTCAGATTATTGCATGGTGTGCTTTTTACTAAAGTTTTTTTTAAATCTGACACAGCGGTTGCATTAAACCTCTTGAGAATACAGGGGGTAATATTTTCGCATTAGCATAATTTGCTCTACAGATTAAACTGCCTCTTATTCAATTATTGCTCTTACTATATGCATATAAATAATACCATTGGAAAGAAAACAATCCCTAGYTTCTAAAACCGTTTMRATTTTGTCTCTGAGTGATACAGAAGTCATTCCACAGCACTTTCCATGACCAAGAACATAAAATCAAGATGTGTTATGCTGGCTTCAAAGCTCTGCCTATATATGGTCGTGCCCCCTATGACCCGAAACACACCTCATTGGCCTTCCTCTGGGTGACAAGAGGACGTCAGAGGAAAAATATCTTGTTTATCTGGGACTGACGTGAAATGAGAGCTAATTCTTTGGCGTGACCGACAACTTCCGGTTCTCTATATCGTGCGACYTGKAGCTGCGATTGTCTTCTGTTGTACGGCCATTATTATCTCCGTCTCGAAGTTTGTTTGATACATGTGACCATATCATCGTAATGTATGTTTTTTCAATATAGTTTAACCTTTTGTCAATAGGGGGAGCTGTTAGCACTTTTTTTTTGTTGACTTTGCCAAATTAAACTGCCTAGTACTCAATTCTTGCTCGTACAATATGCATATTATTGTTATTATTGGATAGAAAACACTCTCTAGTTTCTATAACCGTTGGAATTATGTCTCTGAGTGGAACAGAACTCATTCTACAGAACTYTTCCTGACAGGGAGTGAGATTTCAGAAATCTTGGCCTCTGGTCCCAGGTCAGTTTTAATGTCCCTGTGAATGCTATGAGGATACAAACACTRCCTACGCCTTCCTCTAGATGTCAGTAAGTGGTGACAATTTGAATGGAGTCGATTGCGCAATCAGGGCCTGTATAAAACACCAAAGACCGGAAGGAGCKTTCTTTCGGTCCCTGCGCTCGACGCACAATGKACGTCGGACTGGCYTCTTTCCAAGCCTTGGTTTAGCCAGTAATATATCGCCGGTCATGTTTTTACCCGTTATAGGTGTTAAAAACATCATAMGGTAGTTAATTTAAACCGTTTTATAGCAATTTATATCCGTTTAGTGCGATTTTGAGGCATTTATTTGTGACGTCCTTCCATGAGCTGGGCACTTATCCTGTACATACCGAACGTTAGTGGCCATTTCGACGGGACAAGAGGACATCTTTCGACCAAAAGACGATTAGACCGGAGAAAGGATACATTGCCCAAGATTCTGATGGAAGAACAGCTCATAGTAAGAACTATTTATGATGATAAATCGCTGTTCTGTTGAAAAATGTTAAACGCATATTTCGCCATTTTGTTTTGTGTAGCTTCGCTTTGGCGGACCCGGTATTGCACAGTAAGGATAATTTTAGAAATGTCATTCAGCGATTGCATTAAGAACTAATTTGTCTTTCGATTCCTGTCAACCCTGTATTTTTTAGTCAAGTTTATGATTTATTATCGATTAGACTAGATCACTCTCAAAGATGGCGCCCGACATTTTCAGGCCAGTTTTGCTACTATTCTCATTGTATAACCACGTTTTTTTGTGGCTAAATATGCAMATTTTCGAACAAACTCTATATGTATGTTGTAATATGATGTTACAGGAGTGTCATCRGAAGAATTCTGAGAWRGTTAGTGAAAAAATTWATATATTTTGGTGATSATAACGTTATCGCTCCCKTTGCCTTGAATTCATGCTGGGGTAACGTTTGCACATGTGGTATGCTAATATAACGATTTATTGTGTTTTCGCTGTAAAACGCTTAGAAAATCTGAAATATTGTCTGAATTCACAAGATCTGTGTCTTTCCATTGCTATGCTTTGTCTATTTTTATGAAATGTTTTATGATGAGTAAATTGGTAATACACGTTGCTCTCTGTAGTAATTCTAGTCGCTTTGGGGAGATTTGTGATGGTGGCTGCAATGGCAAACTATGATTTATACCTGAAATATGCACATTTTTCTAACAAAACCTATGCTATACAATAAATATGTTATCAGACTCATCTGATGAGGTTTTTTCTTGGTTAGTGTTTATTTCTTTATTTGGTCGAATTGGTGATAGCTAGTGATGGAGTGGAAAAATAGTGGAGTAAAAAAAATGGTGTCTTTTGCTAACGTGGTTAGCTAATAGATTTACATATTGTGTCTTCCCTGTAAAACATTTTAAAAATCAGAAATGGTGGCTAGATTCACAAGAAGTGTATCTTTCATCTGGTGTCTTGGACTTGTGATTTAATGATATTTAGATGCTACAATTTACTTGTGACGCTATGCTAGCTATGCTAGTCAGTGGGGGGGGGGGTCCTCCCGGATCTCCCGGGTTTCTGAGGCAGTAAAAGTTAAGCCACTAGATTAAAAGGCCTGGGTGGTACTCCTACATGTCTTTTTTTAATTAACAATCACATATCAAAGGGCTTGATGATACCAAAGTGAAAAACATGAGTGATTTTATTGTGTAATTTCTGCATTTGAAGGTTGTTGGACGGGAAATAGTGAGCGGACTGTACTAGGTACACACAAACTCAGGCACACACATGCACATGCAAACGTAACCACACACACATACAGACACGCACGCACACACACAAACACAGGTCAGTCTATGAAGTTCCTCCCAGAAGATATTTGTTCTACTAAGGGCAGCAGGGAGCAAATATTGTTTGTAATTTTCATTATTGATTGTTCAAAGAATCTATTCTGAAGCCTTGAAAGTGATTTCTATTCTGAAGTCTTGAAATAAATGTGCTATTAATATATGTCCCACTAGTTTACTTCTTACTAATGCCTCATGTGAGTCAGTGAGGTGAACAGTGTACAGTGAGAAAAGTGTACAGTGTACAAAATAAACAAATCTTTACGTTTATGAGATATACTGTAAGAGGAGTTTCATGAGACAAAGACAAG
Organism: Salvelinus sp. IW2-2015; assembly: GCF_002910315.2. NCBI lineage: Eukaryota > Metazoa > Chordata > Actinopteri > Salmoniformes > Salmonidae > Salvelinus > Salvelinus sp. IW2-2015. The sequence continues at coordinate 53,660,064 of NC_036854.1, read as the reverse complement.
GTCCAACACTTAATTTGGAGTTCAAGTCACTTTTCTGATAGTGGCTCCAGTGCAGGGCAATGCACAGACCTTTTGAGGCTGTGCACAAAGCATAAGCACATTTGTTTCTGCAAAATAAACAAATAGCAAGCTAGTTACAGTGCCTCCTAAAACATGATTGACAAAAGGAAAAGAGGGTGGGCTATCAGCTGATTATTGATGTTAATGATAGTTATCTAGCCTGATTTTTTTCACTGATTCTTATTTATCTTCAATGTTCTTAAATAATAACTTCAGAATATATTATTCATAATCTTCTAACTCAAGATATTCTACCCCTCTTTCTCCACAATTTCATGGTATCCCGTATGGACTCAGGAGAGGCAAATGTCATGTCAATCCTCTGAAACACAACCCAACCAAGCCACACTGCACACTTAACCCGGAAGCCACACCAATGTGTCAGAGGAAACAACCATGTAAGCGTGCACTGCACCCAGCCACCACAGGAGTCACTAGTGCACAATGACATCCCTGCCGGCCAAACCCTCCCCTAACCCGGACGACGTTGGGCCAATTGTACGCCGCCCCATGGGTCTCCCGGTTGCAGCCGTCTGCGGCAGAGCCTGGACTCGAACCCACAATCTCTAGTGGCACAGCTAGCACTACGAGGCAGTGCCTTAGACCACTGCACCACTCGGGAGGCCCTGCTAGTGACTTTTTTTGCTAGAGTATAGACTTCCTGTGTTGCTGCAGCCGACTGAGGAAGGGATGGAGATGGATCGAAGCGAGGGTCATTGATGCAGCCGCTCCTCTCTGTCTTTCTGCCTGCCTATGCTGTGCATATCAGCCAACTAAACCAAATATTGATGATGTAAATCAAGTGTTATCAAGTGCTAATCTGTGCTATCAGTGCACGTGCCTGCTCCAAGTGTACTGTTTGTGTTCGTGTAGTCTAATGACTCTATTCATTCCAATTAGGAAGCAATGCAAGGCTACAACAGAAAGTCTTCCACATTGATGTCAAATGAAAAACATGACACTTTGTGGTTGACAAAACACTAACTGATCTTTGCAATACTGTGGGTCTTCTCTGGGCCTTTCCAGAGTCTTCTCTCATTCTACCTCAAAAACCACAACCACCGCCCCACCCCCCTCAATATGAATGCAGACAACAATCACTATTACTAGGGGTTAAACTGGAAAAAATTATTTATTGAGTTTGTATACACTTGTTGTTACAAACACACTCGAGCCCCCTCGAATGCTAATGTTTTTAAAAAGTAGAGCTCGACACATTATTTTCGTTAAAAACCTGTCAGTTTAAGGATGCTCATCACTTCAAGAACTTTCAAGTTGCCACTCGACAAAAATGATATCAATAGTTCCTCCTTAGGCCATACTCACGTAATATACAGTACTTGAATGGAGACTGTCAAAGAGGCCTTGGTGAGAGTGGCCAGCAGAAGACTGAGTCAGCATTACAAATGGCACCACATTCCCTATATAGTGCACTAAGTTTGACTAGGGCCCATTGGGAATACATAGGGAATAGGGTACCATTTGAAATCAGGGATTGAAAGAGGCAAATAGTAAATGAAGTGCAACAGAGAGGCTTGAATTACGATACACTTTTACTGTCCACGTGTAAATCAACACACACTCCTCGACCTTAAGAGCCCATCATAAGGAAACCTATATGACTATGCTAACAGTGCCGAAGAGTGCGGAGCTAAGTGGCTCTATTTCTTTAGCTGAGAAGGCTATGACTAGAGTATCCCCAGTGATGTGACTGCAGCTGCCGCAGAGCCTGAAATACTTAATGATTCCAGTCAAAGGATGTAAATAAGCACTGTGACTTATCAGGACGCCTCAGAGTCACAAGGAGTTTTAAGGTAGGTAATGACAAAACAGTCTGTAACACAGCAATTTCATAATTGAATTTCATAATTGATTCATCATACTGGAATTCATCATAAAGTCAGGTCTACACACACACTATAACAAACTATCCTGGGCAGAAATGTACACACACTACCCAAGACTGAAATCCTTGCAACAGAAAACCAGGCCCCGAATGAATAAACATACTGGGTCATGGGGGATATGCTCTGTTTGTTTGAAACACTTTCCAAATTTGCACCCTTGGTATTTMTAGGGGAAGGGCAACCTTAAAATGTATGTCATCCATCCTGAAATTTGATCAGAGTTTAAACTGTTTACCAACTGTTTGGTGGCTGACATTTGTTGAAAGTGGCCTTTAGTAAAAGCCTTAGCCGATGCATGAATGGCTTTGGTGATGAGGCTGTGAAGTAGTCACATCTCCCGTTAGACTAAAAGGTTCCTTCTTACAGTGCATTTGTAAAGTATTCAGACCCCTTGACGTTTTCCACATTTTGTTACGTTACAGCCTTATTCTAAAATGGATAAAATAATTGTTTCCCCTCATCATTCTACACACAATACATGACATAGCAAAACCTGTTTTTTATAAACTTTTTAAAAAAATATAAAGAAAATAAACAGATATACCTTATTTACATAAGTATTCAGACCCTTTGCTATGAGACTCAAAGGTGCATCCTGGTTATCCTTGATCGATCTCTTGAGATGTTTTCTACACTGGATTGGAGTCCACTGTGGGTAAATTCAATTGATTGACATGAATGAATTGTCCGTAGAGCTCTGAGACAGGATTGTGTCGAGGCACATATCTGGGAAAGGGTACCAAAAAATGTCTGCAGCATTGAAGGTATCCAAGAGCAGTGTCCGCCATCATTCAGTGTCCGCCATCAAGTTTGGAACCATCAAGACTCTTCCTAGAGGTGGGCGCCCCCTGTCCAAACTGAGAAATCGGGGGAGAAGGGCCTATGGTCACTCTGAAACAGCTCCAGAGTTCCTCTGTGGAGATGGCAGAATCTTCCAGGGCAACCATCTCTGAAGTACTCCACCAATCAGGCCTTTATGGTAGAGTGGCCAGTAAAAGGCACATGACAGTCCGCTTAGAGTTTGCCAACAAGCACCTAAAGGACTCTTAGACCATGAAAAACAAGGTTCTCTGGTCTGATGAAACCAAGATTGAAGTCTTTGGCCTGAATGCCAAGCGTCACATTTGGAGGAAACCTGGCACGATCCTGTGAAGCATGGTGGTGGCGACATCATGCTGTGGGGATGTATTTCAGTGTCAGGGACTGAGAGTCTAGCCAATATTGAGGGAAAGATGAATGGAGCAAAGTACAGAGAGGACAACAACCCTAAGCACAGAGCCAAGACAACACAGGAGTGGCTTCGGGACAAGTCTCGAATGTCCTTGAGTGGCCCAGCAAGAGGCCGGACTTGAACCCGAATCTAACATCTCTGGAAAGCAAATAGTTGTGCAGCGAAGCTCCCCATCCAACCTGACAAAGCTTGAGAGGATATGCAGAGAAGAATGGGAGAAACTCCCCAAATACAGGTGTGCCAAGCCTGTAGCGTCATACCCAAGAAGACTCGATGCTGTAAACGCTGCCAAAGGTGCTTCAACAAAGTACTGAGTAAAGGGTCTGAATACTTATGTAAATGTAATATGTTTATTTTTAAAACTTTAAAAACTTGCTTCGTCATTATGGGGTTTTTTGTGTAGATTGATGAGGAAAAATAACAATTTAATACATTTTAGAATAAGGCTGTAATGGTCTAGAATGGTCTGCATACTTTTTGAATGCACTGTAGATTGTATGCGCTTGACCCAAGTTGTCTCTTCTAATGTGAGCTTCAGAATATTATTATATTAATTACGCCGCTAATTGATGAATTTGAAAATGAAATAACTTATTGTTTTGGTGGTGTGGACGGTGGTGGTGTGGATGGATATGGACAGAGAAGCCAATACATTACCCATAGGGGAACCCCAGGAGGATAAACGCATGCAAATCACTGTGACCATTGTACAATGTGAATTTTCAAAACAAGATGACAAAGAAAGAAAACAATGGTGCCTATTCAATCAACCCATATGTAGATAGAGACCTGCCAAAACATATTGTACAGATATTGCTATAGATAGATATCTGGCAATACACGTTGTACACATATTGTTTTGGCAAAAGTCTATCCCCATGTCATGTGGCATAAGTCGATAACACATTTGTTCTTGGAATTCAAGAGTGCATGTTTGAAATCATGTACTCAACAAAATAATGGCTGCGCAAAACAATTAGAATGCCAACCACATTTAAATTTCAACTTGCTTCTCAATGTTGGGAAGAATGGTATTTATTTTATCTCGGTTAACTGTTTTGATTGAATAGTGGTCAAGTAAAGAACCATTCGGCATACACAAAAGGCCTGAGTAAAATTGTCTGTGGATGTGGATAGCTCAAGCATTAAAGTGGATAATGTGACTCCTGTGTCATTATTACTGAAAAAAAAAAAATTTGTACTGAAAAACTTGATACCTGTGACTGAAGAGAACATGGGGGATAATAATTTAATTATCGTTCACATAGTCTACAATACCACTACAATCCGATGATTAAAACCAACTCAAACAAGCAGTAACACTTCAAACAATAAGATACCTTTAACCTCATCATGAGAGGCCTTTGGAGGGGACACTTTTGATGTGTAAACACATTCTCTGCAGAAGTGAATACACATCCCCTGCCCAAGAAACACATTAAATAATTACCGTCTTAAACATCCCTTCTGTGATATCAAGAAAGTCACACAGAACTCAACAAGAACCTTAGATCATATCCCAATCCATTTCCAAATTATCCCATAGTTTTGCTTTACAGAGCTAGCTGCAGCCCTGGGCATAATGTTTACTGTTAGACGATGACTCATTTCCTCCACTGAAATGACATGGGCCTCATTCCAAAATAGGATGACTTCACACAAACTCTTTCCAACAAGACAATTAAGGACACAACTGAATTCAGTTGAAAAATCAAAGAATAATACCTATGGGCATTGAAATTTAAATAAAATAGTCTGACCTTATTTCACTGCAATATTTAAAGCAAAAACAATGCAGAACAGAAGAACTATTCACACTTTGAATTTTGGGAGAGAATATTTTATGGAACATCCACAGTTTTATGAGAGTAAATCATATCCGACAGAAATTTGTTTGTTCGACACATGGAATATTTTTTTTGTCCGTAAAATTTATTATGCGAAAATGCGTGTAACTGTCTTTTTGCGCAAATATAGATATAGTGTGTGGTCCTCCACTATGACTCGAAACCATGCAGTTTTATTAGGCTACAGATTAAATCAATTGTGATGCAACTTCACAGGGTGTGTAAGTGCACGTGATGAGCTTGATGCTCCTATCCAATATATATTGAGGTCTTATTCTGTGAAATGAATGATTGATGCAGACTAGCCTACTCGCTACTGTATCTGCGACTTGGATAGATGAACGTGCCAAGAGCAGAGTAGCACATTTGATATTTAAAGCAAAACTGTCGTAGAGTTGAAAATGCGATGGAAACACATTGAACTTTAGATTATTATTCGGTACTGAAAATTAAGCGGAAAAAAATACAAATGTTGTGCATTACGCCATCACCCACGATTTTTTATCTGCCAGAAGTCCGTTTGCTGAAACACACCACTGTTGGGAAAATATGCATATTTTCTTTATGCAGGTTTTAGAATATTGCAAGAAAATCTGTAGTCAATTGGATGTTAACCTAGCTACTGACAGCATATATTACCTGAAAGCCTCACTGATGACTTGGATACATTTCCAAAATAGTTTCTATCTACTGGTGCATTAGACAACATGGATAACCGGTTCAGCACTTGATACACCCGGATTAAACGGGTTTCATTAAAAAGACACTCTGATAATGAATGTCGATACTGTAATCTGACTAGTCATTCCATGAAAATGACCGCCTCACATTCATTGTCTCATTTGATTTAGAGAAAAAAGCAATTGACTCATATTAATTTCAAGCTATAGTGCAATATGTTATATTTTAATAGCGTATTCAAATGAATAGAAATAGGGCTATCATAACTTTGAGGCCCAACAGCTATAGAGTACAATGCCGAATGATTCCAAAGTATTTTGTGAGCCAACATCGTACATTTTTTGTATGAAGACAGGCGAGACCACAAGGCAGGTTGTGTGTGTGTGATTTTGAAATGTATACATTCCCCTGGTCTTTGTGTTTATACAATAGTTGCAACAAAGGCTGAGGACACCATATCAAATAGGTCCGTCGTGGGTCCTTAAAAGTCAACACAGAACTTCAACAACAATTTTTAACATGTCAATCCCCTACCTCTAGCCATACCTCAAACAATAATAGTACTTATGATAAACAAACAACCCCTTCCCAAGACACACAATGTATCCCTCTTGTGCTCCCTTCATATGAGCAAGATTCCATTTTAATAGGGGGCATCAACCATACTCGAATTGAACGAGTCAGCAATTATTTAGCTCTTCTTGCTACCTGTGTTTCTTAGCAACCCCACCATACCATAAAGTGGGAAAATCAAGCCCCAAAGGATGCTTCTCATGGCAAGGTGATAGGTGAGAGCGGTATGACATCAATGATCCTCTGCTCTGTACCTCGCTCTCTCAGGGCCCAGGGGACATACACTGGCAAGAAAAAGTATGTGAACCCTTTGGAATTATCTGGATTTCTGCATAAATTGGTCATCAAATTTGATCTGATCTTCATCTAAGTCACAAAAACAGACAAACACAGTCTGCTTAAAGTAATAACACACACGTTATTGTATGTTTCTTGTCTATATTGAATACATCGTTTAAACATTCAACAGTGTAGGWTGGGAAAAGTATGTGAACCCCTAGGCTAATGACTTCTCCAAAGGCTAATTGGAGTCAGGAGTCAGCTAACCTGGAGTACAATCACTGAGACGWGATTGGAGATGTTGGTTAGAGCTGCCCTGCCCTATAAAAAACACTCACAGAAATTTGAGTTTGCTATTCACAAGACGCATTGCCTGATGTGAACCATGCCTCGGACAAAAGAGATCTCAGAWGACCCAAGATTAAGAATTGTTGACTTGCATGAAGCTGGAAAGGGGTAACCCTTTCCATCTTCATGCAAGTCAACAAGTCAACTTCTAACAAACCT
>NC_036854.1:53647980-53652954 GCF_002910315.2 Salvelinus sp. IW2-2015 | reverse complement strand
ATGTGGATTCTGGATGATAGCGGATGAACAGGATGGCTCGCGGGTTGGTTGTTGTCTTGATGATCTTTGGCCTTCTGAATGGGTGTTGTAGATGTTAGTTTTGCCCGTGATGAGGTTGGGCACTGCACACCTCTAGAGAGCCTGGCGGTTGCGGGTGGTGAGTTTGGCATACAGGTGGTGATAAGCGAAGGATGCCTCTCATTGTTGGAAAAGTTGCAAGGGTTTGTAGGTGCAAGCCAAAATTTTTCAGCTGCATGAGGTTGAAGAGGTCATGTTGCGATTCTTCAACCCACACTGTCTGTGTTGGTGGGATCATTTTAGTTTTGTCATGTGATTTGTGACGAGGAACTGAAAGCTTTCCATTCTCACTGCGGTGAGTGATGTGGGTACGGGTGGTGCTCCCTCTGCTGTTTCCTGCTGTTTCTGAGTCCGTCAGCTCACGTCGGGTGAGAGATTATTTTATGGCACCGAACTCCCGAGGGCTCATATCATGTGTTTTCAGGCTATACGTGTTCGTGTTTGTTGAAATTGAAATGATTGAGTTGGGGCGTGCGTGGCAGGCAGTCATTGGGTGACAGGGAGTACAGGAGGGGGCTGAGCATAGCAGCCTTCTGTAAGCAGCAGTGTTGAGGATAGCTAAGTGGAGTGGTTTTTTGCTTACTCCACCATTGGGGTGATATGATCTTGACTGGTTTCTCAAAGGATCTTCATGATGAAAGAAGTGAGTGCTACGGGGCGATAGTCATTTAAGTTCAGTGATCTTTTTTTCTTGGTTTGTACAGGACAATGGTTGCCATCTTGAAGCATTTGGGGAGAGTGTATTTGGAGGAAGATCTTGGAACATCAAGATCTTTCCCTTAGAGTGGCCGCCGGCCAACTGGAGTAATCACAAGGAAAGGAGTTGGTCAGGGGGGGACCAAGAACGAATGGTCAGTTGGGCTCCCAGAGTTCTCTGTGGAGATGGAAAGAAACTTCCAGAAGGACAACATCGTATTTAGCATCCTCCAGCCAGTCAGGCTTCATGGTAGAGTGGGACAGACAGAGCATTCTCAGGTAAAAATACACAGTGCAGCGCGTTGGAGTTGTAAAGGACACAATGGATGGCCAGCAATGGAAACGATCCTTCTCTTGGTCTGATGAAACCAAGATTGAATCTTTGACCTGAAATGCAAGCGTCACAGGTTGAGGAAGCATGGAACATACTTTGGTGAAGCATTGTGGTGCAGATCATGTGTGGGGATGTTGTTTCAGCGCAAGGGGAAATGGGAGAATAGTCCAGAATGAGGGAAAGATGACAGAGCAAATTTAAAAAGAGAGATCCTTGTAGAAATGGTCAGAGAACACAGAACTCAGACTGAGGGTGAACTTTTAACTTTCGCAGGACAAGCCACCACAGGCAATAGCAAGCAGGAGTGGCTTTCGGGACAAGTTTTGAATGTCATTTGAGTGGCCCAGCAGAGTCTGGACTTGCTTCCGTCTAAAGGAATTCTGGAGAGAGCTGAAAATAGCTGTGCAGCGATTGCTCCCATCTTCAACCTGATTAGTTGATGATGATCTGCAGCGAAGAATGGAAGACGCTCCAAAATACAGGTGCGCCCAGCTTGTAGTATATAGGCCAAGAAGATTCACGGATGTAATGCGTGGGAACAGAAAAATTCAAGCAAAGTACTGATGAAGAGTAAGATACTTACAGTTAAGTCAGAGTTTACAAACACTTAGGCCAATACATTTAACTCAGTTTTTTCAAAAACATCTGACAAAAATCCTGTTTTATGGTCAGTTTAGGGCACCCTTTATTTAAGTATGGTGAATGTCAGAAGTAATAGTAGAGAGAATTATTTATTTCAGCTTTTTCATTTTTTCATGACATTCCCAGTGGGTCATAAGTTAATACACTCATTAAGTGTTTGTTAGCATTGCTTTAATTGTTTAATTTGGGTCAAACTTTCGGGTAGCCTTCCCACAAGCTTCACATTATGGGTGAATTTTGTCCATTTCCTGAAGAGCTGGTGTAATAAGTTAGGTTTTGTAGGTCTCCTTGTTGCACTGCTTTTTTTTCAGTTTCTGCCCATAAATTTGTCTATGGGATTGTGGGTCAAGGGCTTTGTGATGGCATATACCTTGGATTTGTTGTCTTAATTCATTTTCCAAACTTTGGAAGTATGCCTTGGGTCATTGTCGATGTTGGAAAGAAGCTATTGTGGAACGGCTTTAACTTCCTGACTGATGTTTGAGATGTTGTGTGCTGAGGTAGATAGTAGGTACATATCATTCTATTCGCCTGATGCACTTAGAGTGCGCTGACGTGCTGTGTTGTGTGTGAAGGATGGCAGTCAACATAGACTCTGTCGAGTTCTAAAAGGAAATTAACAATAGAAATCGAAAGTGCATAGGTTGTTGGCCATATCGAGTAGGAGGTTGGTAAGGAAGCACAAAATATGAACAATGGTGATCGTAAGAGGTGGGGATTTGTAGTGGTTTTAGTGTTTTGTTATGCGTATCTGTGTACACGATTCTTGGTGTATACAGTAACTTAATGGTGACACGATACGTATATATATACTAGAGATTCAATATGTATCGCATACATCTCATTCGTCATTGGATGAGTACTGTGATGTGTTAGTTGTTATCAAGAGCTCTAGGAGAACGTGGTTTATCCTTTCTACTTTTCGTGAGTTTGTAGAGCAGAAATGGCGAAGTACACTATGTGATTTGTGATGTGCTGGATATAGGTGTCGAGAGTAGCTAGGGTTCTTCACCATGAATCTGTCGGGAACTTGGAACTTTTCTAGAGGGATCTTATATCTTTCGCGATATAATTATGGTCGGACATCGTTTTATAACTTGTGAATGTTATGACTCTTCCTCTAATAGTCTCTCGTAGCATACGAAGTTCTGCCATGGCAATTACTCTAACGTAAGTGTTTTATTGAGCTATAGTTGTACAAATAACTAAGAAGAAATGGATCTATGTGTGCTTAACTTTGTATATCACTGACCTTTATACAAAACGCTACGTTCTATCACAGTTGTAGGGAGAGTAGAGCAGAAAAAGAGTGCTCTACTCTGTGTAACTTGATTAATAGACGGGTGTTGAGACGTGTGGCATAGAGTTTGCGCTCGATAAGATAGATATATATATGCATCTCCATATATAGTCTCAATAGTATAGTAGATTCATGTTAGTGTGTGACGGTCAGGCCAGTTTGAGCTTAAGACATCTAGATCAGCTCCAGGAAGGGGAATGTGAATTGGCACACGATTGTGGACGGTTCTTGTACAAAACTGTTCAAGTTCAGCAATATTCGTTGGATGTCTGGTTGTGGAACCGCTCTCTTGAGGTCATGCATAGCTCATCAATGGGGTTGAGGTAAGGACTCGGACTTGGGCACTCAGAAGGAATATTTCGTCTGTTGAAGCCATCTGTTTTGATTATTCTTGTGTTTTGGGTCGTTGTCCTGTTGCATTACCCAATTCTGTTGAGCTTCAATTGTCAGACAGATTCTGTTCTCATGAAAAATGTCTTTGATAAACTTGGAATTCATTTTTCTGTCGATACAGCAAGCTGTCAAGCCCTGAGGCAGCAAAGAGCTCCAATATGATGTTCTTAATCTTTACAGTTGGGATGAGGTTTTTTGATGTTGTGTGCTTTGTCTTTTTCTACAATAGATGTTGTGTGTTTCTTCCAAACAACTAACTTTTAGTTAATCGGTCCACAGAATATTTTTCCAGTAGCGCTGTCGAACATCCAGATACTGCTTTGCGAAACTTCAGTTTTTTTTTGGACAGCGTGGCTTCTCCCGTGGTATCCTCGCATATAACACATTCTTTTTTTAGTGTTTACGTATCGTAGACTAATCACAGAGATGTTGCATGTTTCCGATCATGTGTAAGTCTTTTAGCTGAACTTAGGATTTTTCTTAAATCCTCGATTTTCTCATTGGCATTTGCGCTGTTCTTTCTAACGTAATTTTGCAGGACATCCATCCTAGGGAGAGTAGCAGAGTGCTGAACTCTCAATTTATAGCCAATGTATCTTCCCTGGACTGATGAACATCAAGGCTTTTAGAGCAAAGCTCCAAATATGCATGTTTCCTTCCACCATACTTTACAGTTGGGATGTGGCATGACCTCAAGAGAGCGGTTCACACCAGACATCCCAAGAATATTGCTGAACTGAAACAGTTTTGTAAAGAGGAATGGTCCAAAATTCCTCCTGACTGTTGTGCAAGTCTGATCCGCAACTACAGAAAACATTGGGTTGAGGTTATTGCTGCCAAATGAGGGTCAACCCGTTATTAATCAAAGGGTTCACATACTTTTTCCACCCTGCACTGTGAAGTTTTAAACAGTATGTTCAATAAAGACATGAACATTTATATTTTTTGTGTGTTATTAGTTTAAGCAGACTGTGTTCATCTATTGTTGTGACTTAGAGGAAGATCAGATCAAATTKAATGACCAATTTATGCAGAAGTCCAGGTAATTCCAAAGGGTTCACATAATTTTTCTTGCCACTGTACCTGCCTCAGCCCCCCAAAGCCACTATGTATTCTGCCCCATCTCTCAAGACGAAAGAGAAGTTGGACAGGTTCCTATAGCGTGTACACTGAAACATCAGTCACAAAGAGAGTGTGAAGTGAAAGTGTCTGCATGTTATAATGTATGTGGCACAATTAGAAAGAACAATATCTAAACCAGTCCTAACAATTTATTATTTGTCTCCTACCACCTCCTGCTCTAGATACACCATGGCTTCATCCATTTTGATTCCTTGGATCAGAGCTAGTGTTGCCTTCCCCACCACCAACACCAGGCTCCATGATGAGCTACCTCACTCCCAGCCCCTCTCCCTGGGGTAGTTTTTAGGATATAATGTAGTGTTTTACACCTGTTGTATCCTGTGCATGTGGCAAATAAACTTTTAACTTCTTGACGCTAGGGGCCAGAATTTATTATTTTTATTTTTAT
>NC_036854.1:53630925-53647105 GCF_002910315.2 Salvelinus sp. IW2-2015 | reverse complement strand
ATTTTTATAACGTTCCCAACGTAAACGGACTATTTCTCAGGCCCAGATCGTAGAATATGCATATAATTTACAGATTAGGATAGAAAACACTCCAAAGTTTCCAAAACTGTCAAAATATTGTCTGTGAGTATTTGAGCTGACACCTCTGTCAGCTGGAATCCCCTCCTCTCCCCTCCTCTTCAGCCAACCCATGTTGCTCGTTCCACAAAGGTTATTCGCCATTTGCACAGGATACAACAGGTGTAAAGCAGAAKAGTTCAATTCTTACTGGAGTGGTTGAGGTGGGTTTATACATAAAAAGTGACTGGTAGTAGGATATACACTCAGTGGCCAGTTTATTAGGTACAGCATCCCATTCACGAAAATGGTTCGTTCCTACATATAGTGAGTTACATGGCCGTGGCTTGCTATATAAAGCAGGCAGACAGGCATGCATGCAGTTACTGTTTGATTGAATGTTACAATGGGCAAAACGAGTGACCTAAGCRACTTTTAGCGTGCTATGATCATCGATGCCAGGTGCGCCAGTTCCAGTATCACAGAAACAGCCGGCCTCCTGGGCTTTTCACACACAACAGTGTCTAGGGTTTACCAAGAATGGTGAGACAAACAAAAAACATCCAGTCAGTGGCAGTCCTATGGGCAAAAACAGCTTRTTGAGAGGTTGGAGGACAATTGCAAGAATCGTGCAAGCTAACAAGCGGGCAATAAACAGGCAAATAACAGCGCAGTACAACAGTGGTGTGCAGAATGGCATCTCGGAATGCACAACTCGTCGTTCCTCGTCGCAGATGGGCTATTGTAGCTTCCACTCCTATCAGTTAAAAACAAGAAGAAGCGGCTCCAGTGGGCATGCGATCACCAGCACGGGACAATTGAGGAGCGGAAAAACATTGCCTGGTCCGACAAATCCCTGTTCCTGTTTTGTCATGCTGATGGCAGAGTCAGGATTTAGTGTAAGCAGGATGAGTCCATGGCCCTAACTGGTGTCAACGGTACAGGCTGGTGGAGGTGGTGTATTGGTGTGTGTAATGTTATCCTGGCACACGTTAGGTCCCTTTATACCAATTGAGAAAACATTTGAACATCACACCCTGATGAATTCAGGCTGTTTTGRAGGCAAAGGGATGTMCCACTCGGTACTAGATGGGTGTACCTAATCAACTGGCTAATAAGTGTATCTGTAAACAGGGCTGAAATGTGACTGGTAGCTGGAATGTATGGCAATATACTATTGGTAATATATACATGTAAACAGGAGTAATAGAGACCAGTAGCTGGATAAATAGATACATACTAATGGCAATCAATAATCAATGGACAGCACTATAATGGGGTGATAAAAATAAATCTAATCAATAATAATTTTAGCAGCAGCTGAATGTCTGAATGGGTAGAGATCTGTGGATGGGCATAGAGTCAGTGTGGATAGTCTGTGGGAGAGGGAGAGCAGTAGTTCTCAGCCTTTTAACAGTCTTATGKCCAGTGGATAGAAGCTGTTTCGGAGTCTGTTTATCTGAGCCTTGATGCACCGAGTACAGGAGGCGGCTTAGCCCACATCCCTGGGGCCCCCGTGTTGAGGGTCAGYGTGGCCGAGGTGTTGTTGCCTACTCTCACCACCTGGGGTCAGCCTGTCAGAATGTCCAGGATCCAGTTGCAGAGGGAGGTGTTCAGTCCCAGGTTCCCGAGCTTGGTGACGAGCTTGKATGACACTATGGTGTTGAACGCTGAGCTGTAGTCGTTGAACAGCATTCTCACATAGGTATTCCTCTTGTCCAGGTGGGAGAAGGCAGTGTGGAGTGCAATTGAGATTGCATCATCTCTATATCTGTTGGTGCGATATGCAAATTGGAGTGGGTCTACGGCAGGGGTCTCCAACAGGTCTATGAGTAGCTCGACAAATTATTCTGAAAGTACATGCAATTTTCACGTGTTCCACGTGCAAACTGTCATAAACAAATCTCACAAGTATCAGACACCGCAAGCTCCCAGCTACTATTTAACCCTGGTTAGCCACTATTGGCTTAAAAAGGCAAACTTAACACAATATCTGCCAATCCAGCAATATTGCTCCTTTCTGTCTGTGTGGTGCGGGCATTTGTCTATCACTCCGTGTGTAGCCAGTAGTGATAGGTCATTCGCGAACGGACGGCTCTTTCTSAAGGGCTCTTTTTGGTAATCATCGGGAAGCGAATCGCATAGATTCGCTTCCCGATGATAGATAAAATTTGATCATAGATAAAAATTTGATTTGATTTGATTTGATTTAGATGAAAGAGCCGTTCTTTCGGCTCCATGATTTGCATACTTTTACTATTACTTTTGAGCTCCACACAGCGATTATCTGCAGATAAATTATTTWAAAAAACATTCTCTGAAGATGAGGAGAAGATGAGGAGAGAGCATCATTCTAGTCCACACTGCTTTTTAAGATAAAAAATTATTTGAACTCACATTTCATAATCTGACATAATGGTAGGCAACRTTTTATTATTTAAAATAKAGATTGACATTGTTTTCATAGTTTTAGGTCAATTTCTAAGCATTACTGAACAAAGAGCCAKTTGGGAGCCAAATTAACAGCTCCTTTAGGTGAACGGAGCCAAATGTTCYGGCTCACAGAAAAGACTAGGAATGCCTATAACTAGTAGCCAGTTGATGTGATATCTGTCTTGTGGGTTAAAATACATACCACAAAATCTTCTTAATTAAATGTTAACTGCAAAGTAGGCTTACATGGCTGATGTATGTAATGAGTAAGTACATCATTTGTATCTATTATTTGTTATTTGCACACTTTTCAATAAAATGAGCAGCAGCAGTAAAGAGCCATCGCTCGACCGGCACATTAGATGTCACACTAGATGAGAAATTAGGGACAGATGCGCTATTAATGGGAAAATACACCAAAAATATATAAATGTGGTCTTCTGATGTGATTTAAGCATTGACTTCGACTCAGAACATCCTATTCYGKTGTTTCTCTATGAACAATTGTAATTTTGAGGGTGAAAAACCCCAAAAATCTAAAACCAGAAAAAATTYAAMTGAGAAAACTAAATTTAGKAAAAAAWGSAACAGAATTTKGGGGGAAAAAACAGGGCCCCCGTTATTTTACCATGTAACCTACAKAAAACATAGTGTACAAGAKAAAGTAGTRGACTAAGGSCMTAGGGAAGAGTTGCAGGGGAGAGRAGAAGAAAGCTAGAGAAAAATATGTAACTCGTGATATCTTTCATATTTTAAAAGTAGCATCAGGCTAGAAAATGTTGGAGATCCCTGRTCTAAGGTGTCTGGGATGATGGAGGTGATATGTGCCATGACCAGCCTTTCAAAGCACATTATTGTCATTGTGGCAGGTAGCCTTAGAGTTCTTGGGAACAGGAATGATGGTGGTCAGCTTGAGACATGGGGATTACAGACTGGGACAAGACGAGGTTGAAAATGACCGCCAGCTGGTCTGCACATGCTCTGAGAACACGTGCATTGAGCATCGGAGCCGGTGTAATAGGATTCCACCCTGTTCCTATATTTTCCTTTTGCGTGTTTGATGGCTCTGCGGAGGTTGTAGCGAGACTTATTTGACTTGTTTGTGTCCTCAGCCGTGGCCTTGGGGTTGGCTGCGATAGACATGTGTGCGGTAGCTCTGTCCTTTAGTTTAACGTGTTCCTCGTTACTAATCCAGGGCTTTTGATTGGGGAAGCAGCGAACCTTTACTGTGGGGACAACGTCTGCGATGCATTTCCTGATGAAGCCCGAGACAGATCTGGCTAGCTCGTCGATGCTATCGATAGAGTCACAAAACATATTCCAGTCAGCGCTAGCAAGGCAGTCCTGCATTATACTGTTGCCTCCAATTTGGAGGACCATTTCTCTATGGAGGTCATCACAGGTACCTCCTGTTTGAGCTTCTGTTTGTAAACAGGACATKACCTGATTTGGAKGGACAAGGGATGGCCTTGTATGCTTGCTTGTGGGTTGAGTAACAGTGGTCGTGTTGATAGAAGTTGGGCATCATGTATCTTAGTGACGCGGAATTAAAATCGCTGGCAACAAGAAAAGCCGTTTCCGGGTGCATAGTTTCCTGCTTTTTTATAGCCTCATAGCTAAGTGTCAGCTTGTTATGTGTTGTCCTGAGGTGGAATATATACAGCAGTCACGATAACAGATGAAAACACTCTCGGGAGGTAGAAGGGTTGGCATTTGAACATCAGGTATTCCAAGACGAGTGAACAATAGGTCAAGACCTACTGTGCTAGAGTCTGCACACCATCTGTTGTTGATGAAGAGACATACCCCTCCCCACCTGGATTTATCTGAATCCAATTACCTGTCCGCTCGGAGAATAGTGAATCCATCGAGTTGGATAGCCATGCGGGGTGTCTTGCCCGAAAGACATGTTAAAWGAAACGGATGATATCTCAGTTACAATAGTCCCGGAGGTCATCCATCTTATTGGCCAATAGAATGGACGGAAGTGGTGGCCAGTTTYCCCTTTGCMTTAGTCTCAACAGGGCGCCCGACCTTTCCTCTTAGGTAGCACATAGATTGGATCGGAGGTACATTAAGAGCCCAGGACGGATCAGTCAAAGTCGAAGCCAAAATTGAGGTTATTAACTGCTGATCTGATGTTCAAAAGTATTTGTTGTTCTTAAAATCGGTGCATTCTAACTTACGTATTACAATTGTATACGAGTTCACTATGTACACCGCTTCCTGATGTATATTTACAGGTGCCTTCAGAAGTATTCCCACCCCTTACTGTTTCCCACATTTGTTGTGTTGTTTCAACAGCCTGAAATTTCTATTGTATGGGAAGATTTGGTCGTCGATCGTACACGTCAGATCTACACACAATAATTGTCCAACGTGGAATTTTTGTTAGTATAATTTTTTTTTATCTTAATACAAAATTAAAAGCTGACATTCTTGAGTTCATAAGTATGCAATCCCTTTTTCATGGGTAAGCCTAAATAAGTTTGAGGAGTAAAATGCTTAACAATTCACCATGAGAAGTGGCATGAACTCATCGTGTTCAATAAGAGTGGTTAAGATGATTTTTTTGATAACACCCCATCTCTGTACCCACCATACCAATTATCTGTAGGCCCCAATCAAGTAGCTGAATATTCCAACGCACAGATTTCAACAACAAAGAACACAGGGCAGGTTTTCAATAGCCTCCAAAGAGAAGGGCACCGATTTGGGTAGAGTGTTAAAAAATGTAAAGAATAAGTTTAGAACGGCTGAATGTCCCTTGAGCATGTGAAGTTATTTAATTAGGCCTTGGATGGTGTATCATACGGGGCGGCAGGTTAAGCCTTAGTGGTTAGGGAAGCTTGGACTAGTAACACGAAATGTTGCAAGATCAAAAAGCCGCGAGCCGACAAGTTTAAAAATTTGTCGTTCTGCCCCTGAACAAGGAGTAACCCACTGTTCTAGGATGTCATTGTAATAAGAATTGTTTCTTAACTGACTTGCCTAGTTAATATTTAAAAAATAAAATTCAACCTGTCACTACAAAGAACAGGTTGTCCTCCTATCTCAGCTTGTCAAAGAGGAAAGTAAACTGCTTTGGGATTTGACCAATGTGGGATTTAAAAATAGTTACAGTTTTAAGGGTGTCTAATATGAGAAACGAGGATGGATCACAACATGTAGTTATCCACAATACTAACATAAAATGACAGAGTGAAAAAGAAGGAAGCATATACAGTACATTCTTTTGCAACCAAGGCACTTAAGCAATACTGAAACAAAATATTGGTGCAAAGAAATTGAACTTTTGTCCTGGGAATATTTGAAGTGTTATGTTTGGGGCAAAATCCAACACAACCAATCACTGAGTACCACTCTTATTTTTTCAAGCATCAGTGCTGCTGCATTATATTATTGGTATGCCTTCATCGGCAAGGGCTAAGGGAGTTTTTTTAGGATAAAAAGAAAAGGAAGACCAGGTATAAGTTACAAGGCAAAATCCCAAGGGAAAACCTGGTTCAGTCTGCTTTTCTAACAGAACACTGGGAGACTAATTCACTTTCGCAAGACAATAACCGAACAACAAGGCCAAATTAACATGGAGTTGCTTTACCAAGACAACATTAGATACCGGGAGCGCCAAGTCTAGGAACCAAAAGGCTCCTTAACAGTATCTACCCCCAAGCCACAAGACTGTGCTGAACCAATTCATTAAAAATGGCCACCGGGACTATTACAGTTTTGTATACTGCTGTACTCGCTGTTTTATCTATGCATTAGTCAACTTCACCCCTACCTAACATGTACAAATTACCTCTAACCTGTACCCCCGACACACTGACTCGGTACCAGATACCCCTGTATATGTTCCTCTTGTTGTAGGTTATTGTGTACTATTTCATAATGTTTACTTGAGTTGATTTGGTAAGTTTTCTAACTCTTTCTTCAACTGCACTGTTGGATTTAAGGGCTTGCTAAGTAAGCATTTGTACGAAGGTTACACTTGTTGCATTCGCTGCATGTGGACAAATAAAGTTGGATTTTATTTGCTTTGATTTGATTGAATGTTCCTGAGGACCTAGTTACACGTTTTGGCTAATTCCGGTTGTGGCAAGGACTTGAAAATGGCTGTCTAGAAATGGTCAAACAATTTCAACTTGACAGAGCTGAAGGATAAGAAATTAATGGGCAAATATAGGTACAATCTTAGGTGTGCAAGGGATCTTACCCCAAAAAGACTAACAGCAGAATCAAACACCGGAAGGTGCTTCTATAAAGATTGACTCAGGGGTCTTAATAATTATGTAAATAGACTATTTATGTATTAAATTATCTAGAAAGTTCAAACGATTTAAAAAACGTGTTTTCACTTTGTCATTATGGGTTTGTTGTGTAGATGAGTGAGAATTATTATTTTTTTCAATCCATTTTGAATTCAGGCCTGTAACACAACCAAAATGTGGAAAAGTCCAAAGGGGTACTGTATAATACTGTTCTTGAAGGCTTCGGAAATTATTTTCCCAGACCCCTGACTTTTTCCACATATTGTAGGTTACAACCTTATTTCTAAAAATGTCATTAAACAGTTTTGTCCTTCATTCGATCTAAACTCAACGCAAAAAAAAGAAACGTTCCCTTTTTCAGGTCCTTGACTTTCAAAAATAATTCGTAAAAAATCTAAATATACTTCAGAGATTTTCAGTGTAAAGGAGTTTAAACACGTTTTCCATGCTTGTTCAATTTGAACCATAAAAACAATTATTGAACTGCACCTGTGGAACGGCGGTTTAAAGACACTAACAGGCTACAGGACGGTAGGCATTTAAGGGCCACAGTTATGAAAACTTATGCACACTAAGAGGCCTTTTCAACTGACTCTGAAAAACACCAAAAGAAAGATGCCCAGGTCCCTGCTTCATCTGTCGTGAACGTGCCTTAGGCTGCTGCAGGAGGCATGAGGACTGGCAGATGTGGCAGGGCAAATAAATGCAATGTCCTACTTGTTAGACCATGAAGACAGGCGCTACAGGAGACAGGACGGAACAGCTGATCGTTCGCAGTGGCAGACCACGTGTAACACCACCCTGCACAGGATTGGACATCCAACCATCAACCTGCGGACAGGTAACCAGATGGCAACAACAACGCCCTCCATCAGTGCTCAGACTGTCCGCAAGTAGGCTGAGAGAGGCCTGGGACTGAGGTTTGTAGGCAACAACGTCGCCTTGGTACAAAACCACCGTTGCTGGGACCAGGACAGGACTGTTGCAAAAAGTGCTCTTCACTGACGGAGTTTGCGGTTTTGTCTCACCAGGGGTGTGGTAAACAATTCTCTGTAACAAAATTAAAAATAGGACTTTTCAGCATACACTATTTGAGAAGGGCACGCAAATGTACTGCACTGACACAAATAATGATGATTGGTTGGAAAGAAATTGATTATAATAAGATGTGGGAGCGTGTACTGTTAGATTTCAGTGCAGCCTTTGATATCTATTTGACCATAACCTGTTGCTTTGAAAAACGTATGTGTCATGGCTTTTCCCTCTGCCATGTCGTGGATTTACAAGCAAATCATATCTAATAGAAACTCAGAGGGTTTTCGTTAATGGAGCTTCTCGTAATGTTCAAACCATGTAAAGTGTGGTGTACCGCAGGCAGCTCTCTAGGGCCTCTTACTCTTTTATTTGTTTACCAATGACCTGGACACTGGCATAAAACAAAGCATGTGTGTCCATGTATGCTGATGAGTCAACCAATATTACACTCAGCAAACCACAGCTAATGAGTCACTGAAACCACCTTAACAAAGAGTTTGCAGTTCGTTTAGGAAGTGACTGCTGACAGTGGCCAGTATAAACAAGGGTCCTGAACATCTCTTAAACTAAGGCCGATTTGCGTGATATTTGGTACAAATCATTCCATTAAGTTCACGGAGCTGGCGACCTTTCTGTACAGCTGAACTGGCTTATGAAATGGGTGAGGCTAGTTTGGACCAGGTGAGTCGGACTTCCGAGGACACTTTCCACCACTCTGGCGGTTACCTTAGACTTGTACAAACTTGTCAATGGTCAAACAAAAGATTAAACCTGCGCTGTTTGTAAAGGAGTGGCGAGAGAAGCGTCACACGGCCAATCTTCGTGAACTCGGTGGCGTACCACTGGCCGTAATAAAGAGATGCTCTGCAGGCTCTAGTTTTGATGTGATCTGTAATCCTAGTGTCGGACTGTGCTCTATGATCGTCGCACATCAGCAGTTCGACGCCGGAATCTCGTGAGGGGTACCAGCTGCAAGGACAAGACCTAGTTAAGCTGCAGCTGGCCCAGAACAGAGCGGACTGCGCCAGATCTCAAATAGACCATTCGAACTCCAGCAATCTAATTGACCCTGGCCTCTGTAAAATAATTCAGACGAGAGCTGTATAAATACTTTCAGCTCCGGTGCCATGTAAAGCCGGGACTATCAAGTCCATGCGAATAGTCCTCACCCTCGAGTTGGCCAATATCAAGCAGAGACTTAGATCTCCGAGGAGAGACTGACCCCGAGTAATCACAGTCTTGATGCGTTTGTGCATCACTGTACCTTCTTTGTAATAAGAACCTCGCCGATACAGTATTGATGTGACCCTGCCGTTGAAAACTCCCTAAAAAATTGTTTTGCATGAGTCAACTTAACACAGCTATCCGTACACCCTATATCAGACGCGCCACCGAATTCTCCCATATGAAATATTGGCATCGACGGTGTGATCTCGTGTTGACTGATGTTAACAGCCGCTGTAACACACAGCCGAGATGCAGATATTTCAGGCCCTCAATCAGATGACTCAGCGCCATCTCAGCTGACCTGGGGCCCATCTTTTAGCGGGGCGCGCGCAGGACGTCACATCTCTCCAGGAAGAAAGACCAGCGGGCATGCTGTAGACAGCCCACTGTTGGCCCCCGCATTATTATACGCACTCATAGCGCTTTTTGATGGAACAATACTTACCCATGTCGAATCCTCTTAATAATCTTCGCACGTGGTCAGCAAAATAAAAAGAAAAACCTGGTTTCAAAAAACAGCAGAGTAAAGCAACACCTCGCGGCACAAAGCTTCTCTCTATTTGACCTAGGAGATATGTGTGTCATGCATTGATATGTAGGTAGTCGTTCAGTCCGCTCAGCTCAAACGTGCCTTTAAAAAAACCCTCCTTTGATACCTATTAACGCATACTCCACCCGTTGCAGGTGATACTCGTGTCCTTTCCCGAGCTTCGCACTTCGATTTTGTGCAGTGCTTCTCTGAGCAGCGACTCGTCAGGCCGCCCTAACCACAGTCTCTCTTGATGATGTGCGCTCCTTGTTATTATGTCATTCGTATTTATATCCAGTTTTGTGGGACCCCAGGAAGAGTAGCTTTGCTGCTATTTGCAACAGCTAGGGATCCTAATTAAAAAATACCAAATACCAATACCAAAATCTTCCTGCTAAGTGCCACAGTTTTTCCATGCGAACAGACTAATCGATGAATCTACACATACTGTTATCCTAAATGTTGCTCCTGTGTCTATCGTCAGGTGTTTACATTTTATTGTATTTTGTCATTGTGTAGTCTGACAATTTTGATACCAAAATACCCAATTGACTATTGACATGCATGCGATAACGAATCACGAAATCTACAAGCCTCAAACATCCTGTTGTCCCTGCCACATCTACAGTGGCATTCAAGAAAGTGATTTCAAGGACCCCTTGACTTTTCCACATTTATAAGTCACAGCCTTATTCTAAATGTTTTTTTTTAAACTAACCAATCTACAACACATTATCCAGTAGCATGACAAAGCGAAAACAGGGTTTTTAGAAATGTTGCAAAGTGTATAAAAAAAAAAAGATAGATACTATCTTACATAAGTATTGCAGACCCGTTTGCATGAGAGCTCGGAAATTGACTTCAGGTGCAATCCTGCTTGTCCATTGATCATCCTTTTGAGATGTTCACAACCTACATACACTGTTTAGCCGGAATCCCTCACATGCACTCGTAACGCTCTACTTGCGAGACGGAGATTTTGCCAGCTTCGCCGCTGGTCGTTTACACGATAGCAGTTCACCCTCGCTCTCGCGGTAATTTAAAATCGTTACTGCAAGCTTACAGCTTATATTGAGATACAATATCGCCAGCGATTATTGACATTCTATCTGCAGTCCAGTCACAAATCTGCTACAGACATTTGGCACGTTTTTAGGGCCAGTGGGACATGATTTGGAAAGGCACACACCGCTCTATAGTAGACTAACCTGCCATTACTCGTACACTGGCAGTGGCACCGTGGTGCCCCCCCCGCCCATGCCGTACTCTTGACGTTGGTGTCTGGGCTCTCCACTTCTGCCTCCCGAGGCATGCCTCTATGCCGCCGTCATTATCCTCGTATTGACAGTGCATTACTGTCAGAGAAAAATACCAAGACGCGCCCTGTAATTCTCTCTCGTCTACCAACTTAGCTTGAAAGAAAGAACGGTCGTAATGACTGTTTTACAATATCTTCAGTGTACTAATAGGCTCAGGACCGAGGTCATTTTGCTCTTCCCATGCTTATGTGGTTGAGGCCCTTCTCGAATTAGAGACGAAGATCAATGTGACGGAGGGGGTTTTCGGTCTTCCACTGTGCCGTGCCTTAGTACCATCAACCGAATAGGCTGCGCCGGGAGCGCAAAGATCCGACCTTTCCTGGCTTATAGCGGCAAATGCACTTAGTTGGCATCGAAAGGTCCGTAGTGCACTACATAAATGAGTCTCCCCCCCGTGAACGGATATCAGTCTAAATATGAATCTCTCGAATGCCTCAAAGATTGCACCTGTTCATTAACTCTCTGCTGCTGGAACGTATTTTTTCAGGGAATCGGTTCCTGTTCCGCCATTTAGCACCTAAATTATGGGCCAGGGTGCAGTCTCCAAATTCTTAAACGCCTCGTGCTAAATTCTTTATGCGTACAATATCCATATTATTGTATAATTTATTGGATTAGAAAACACTTTTAGTTCTATAGAAGTCCTGGAATTTTGCTCTGACTGAGTAGGCCTACGACAGAACAATATCTACAGACTTTTCCATGACAGCGCGTCAGAGTCTTCCCAGAACATTTCTTTTACCCCCTGACCTCTGACGCCAAATAGCTCTACGATATGGTCAGGTGATTAGTCATTATAATGGCGCACAGGTTTCTATGAAGAAACGACGACTGCCTTACGTCTTTTTCCTTTCTGCCCCCAGCCCCGCCGCCCACCACCACTCGCCCTCCCTGCTACCCGCTCCATCACGCTTCCCTCGCAACCTCTGCAACTGCAACCACCCGCCTACGCCAACCCCACCCCCCCCCCACGTCTCCGGCCGCACTCAAACCCGCCCCGCATACTCTCCTCTACCTCTCATAACAGCCAACCACACACACCCACACCTGCTCCACTACCCGCACACCCCCTTAACCCCACATCTATACCGCCCGCCCACCCCTTCCGCTCCCACCCTCCACCCCCCTCTCCCCTCACCACACCCCACACCCCCTCCCACCGCCCCGCAGCACCCCACCCTGCCCCACCCCACGCCACCACGCACCCTACACCACGCCCCCACCCACCCCGATCGGCACCCCACCCCACCCCCCCCACCCCCCAAGCGACCACCCCCAACCTAGCGCCACCCCTCCCCCTGCCTCCCCATGGTTCCAACCCAACACTACGCTCCCCACCCACACCCCATGCCCACACTTCGCCCCCTCCTCCGCCCTACTCCCGCCCACCACCCACGCCCACACCCTCACTCTCTCCTCCCCCCACCCCCCCCCACCCACCGCCTCCCCACCCCCCGCCCCCCCCCGCCCCGCCCCCCCCCCCCCACCGCGCTAACTCGCCCGTCTACTCTAAGCCTACGCCCCCACTCCCATACCCACGTTCGCTTACACACCCACAAATCCACCCACCTCCCACCCCTGCTACGTTTACATCCTTGAACCCACCCGCACTCTTCTCCGCCGCCCCCCCCCCCGCCCCCCCCCACCCCCCCCCTCCACCACCATACTCCTATTCCAGACCACAACTCCACTCCTCCCTCCATACTCACCGCCCCCCCCCCCTCCCACACCCCCCCACACATATCCCCTCCCGCTCCGCCCCCCCACCCCCCCTCTCATGCGGATTCACACCTTCCCGCAGGAACTCCCCTCGATATATATTACATATAGATAGCACTACTAGAAACCAGCACAAGAAAAATACACACCCAACCCAACCCCACCCGCCCCACATTCGCGACCCCAACTGCCAGACCCGACCGTCTCTCTCGGCCGCGCCCCCACCCCCCCCCCCACCCCACCCTCACCCCAGCCCCCACCCACCCCGCCCCCCATCCACCCAACCCGCAACAGCAAAACCCACCCCTCCACCCCCACCGCGCACACCCCCACAATAACAGCGCAATACCCACCAATCAGAACACATACCACGCGTCACCGCTGCAAAGAAACACTACATGTATAGACCAAGAGAAGACGCGCAAACCCCTCATACATAGCAACCAAACGACAGGCCCTCCTTGTCACCTCCCCACCCACCCGAGCCCGAGTTTCCCACCCCACCCTCATACAAACTTAATACAGAAATGAGCGCCCACCTAGACCACCACACCACCCACCAACTCTGCCCCACCCCAGACCCATCCTATAACACGCACCACTCCTCACGCGCACTGTGGCCACCACACCCCCTCACCACCTCCACCCACACCACCCCACCCACCCACACCCCCCCCCTCCTCCCACACCCCACCAACGAACAGCCCTCAACCGTCCCAGATACATACTAAAAAAGGACCTCCCCTCAGCACAATCACACTCCGCAGACACACCTCTTCACGGCTAATCGCACCTCCGCACACCCCCACACGACCCTTGCACCCTAAAATGCAACCTCATCAATACTCTGCGCTCCGGCCCCTGTACCCACTTCCCACATGCCCCGTGCGCTCGACAAGCCCTTCATTGCATCGCCTCTAAAACCACTCCCCCGAACCACCACCCCCTCCTAATTCTTTCACGCCGCCGCTACGTCTATTGTGTGCCACCTCGATGTCCCCGGACGCCACCCTCCCCATCGCCCCTACGTCCCCTCGCGCTCCACATCCCGCCCTTCTCCTCCTCCCAACCGCTGGCCCACCCGCCGGCTCCGCCGCCCACCCCCCCGCGCACGCCCACCTCTATATCACTAGTACAACCTCCGACGCGGCGCACCCAACCCCTCTCCCATGTAGCAACCCGGCCGCACGCAACCCCCCGCCCCCCCCCCCAGCGCAGACCGCACGCATACTCTGCCCCATGCATACCCAACACCGCAGAGACCCACTCGCTATGATCACCCGCAACCACCACCACCTGGCAGCTCACGCACGCAAGCCACTCAGCCACCCCATCCAGCCACCCGCCAGGCCCCACGCGACCCACCCGCTTCCCCCCACCCCCTCCCCAAAGGACAACCGACCCTAAGCACACATTGACATTTTTTCAAAACATGGCTCAATC
Source organism: Salvelinus sp. IW2-2015 (assembly GCF_002910315.2). Classification (NCBI taxonomy): domain Eukaryota; kingdom Metazoa; phylum Chordata; class Actinopteri; order Salmoniformes; family Salmonidae; genus Salvelinus; species Salvelinus sp. IW2-2015. The sequence goes on along the minus strand of NC_036854.1, from coordinate 53,633,072 downwards.
CAGCAGGAGTGCTTCAGGACAACGTCTCGAAATGTCCAGGTTTGAGGGCCAGCCATGCAGTCTTACAGAAGCACTCAATCTTTTGAACTCGAGCGATTCCATACACTCTCTCGGCAGCCAGGCCATTTACAACCACCTACGCTGCCTGCATCACATTCCCGTGCTCCCCATTATTCTATATTCTGATGTCAGAGCCTATATAGAGGTGCTGACTCTCAGAGAGCTCAGCCCAATGGAGAACATCAAACTACAGGCTGCTCTCGGACCAGCTCCCTTATCGATACAGCTTCCGCCATCTACCACACGCTACTCCAACCTGCCACTCGTCCAACATCCCGCCCTCCCCCTGCCAAACAGCCCGCCCCTGCTTCACAGCACACACCTCACCTCTGACAACCTTATATGAAGACCAACCGCGACGTCCTCCATGAACATAACTGCCTGTGACTCATTTGCATTCTTCTTATTGATACCCATCTAATCTTGATATACACAATATCTCCCTCGGTGTTGTCACTTCAATCTGGAAGACTCTGTGACCAGTTTTAGATTTGATGTATGGAAAACATACGATTTATTAGTACATCTCTCTCTAAGTGCACCTTTATTAACGCCTACTCCACCCTACCGTCAACAACATAGTAATGACCACAATACGCATCCATAGATATGAGGTGTACTCGGGTTTCGTGTCCTAAGACATTATGCAGATCTGTAATGTAGTCTGCTTCTATTACGTCAGCAATAAATACCAAAAGGACTGGTGTGCTGCTGGGAGTTCATCGCGCGGGGACATGTACCTTTTTCTTGTAAGAACACCTCATAGATGCGATAAGAGTTGGTATAGGGTGGTACGATAAAACATATTTTTATAAATTACCTATTATAAAATTCAAATCAAATTAATTCCTTTATGAACATGCCATCAACACGCATTGTTTCTAGGTTGGAAGTTTTTAACGGTTTGAATGTTTTAGGGTGTTGTTGTGAATTGTAAAAACAAAAAAACACATTAAAACCTGTTTCTTGTCAATGTGTCTTAAGATGTATTGTGGTGGGAGAATTACTGCCAGACTTTGTTCTTCGCTAAACTACAATGTTTTCAATTCAAATATTTGGTGATGAAGCAGTAAACACACCAGCACGGCAGGCAATGAATTTGCAAAACTATTTAAGTTAATTAATCTTACCTAAGCCTGTATAAGCCGATTTGGTTCAGTGCTCTTTGCTGTCGCAAATCCCCACTCGCCACTCTCCTCCATTTGCAACGCGAGCCCACCCTACCAACACCCCTTGGACGGCACACCTCATACAGGTGCTACAGGTTCTCACCACTACACCATGACTTTTTAAGGCTTATTTTATGCACATTGTTGGTTATGCAGGCCAGTGGATCTCTAATTAACCACCGTTGATTTAACTCTGAATCGCTATAGTGGCTCGTCATAGTACTACATAAGAATAGAACCTCAAGTGAAACACAACGAAGTGAACAAGAACTGTTTAGAAAATCTACAATAATGAACACAATAAGATAATAAATGTACATTAGAGAGTTAACCGATAGAGTAATGACTCAAAGAAAACTGAAGATCTTTACCAATTAGAACTATAGAACAATATAGTACATAATATATTTAATGAAATGTTTGTATGATGAGTAAATTGGTCATATACAACGTGCTCTATCTAGTAATTCTAGTCGATTTGTGATGGTCGGTGCAATTGTAAACTGTTGATTTCTACCTGAAATATGACTTTTTCTAACAAAAAACTATCCTATACCATAAATATGTTATCAGCTGTTCATCTGAAGAGTTTTTTCTTTGTAGTGGCTATCAATATCTTAGTTGAGCCGAATTGGTGATAGCACCTGAAGAAGTAAGAACTGATGGAGTTAGAATAGTGGTGTATTTTGCTAACGTGTTTAGCTAATAGATTTACATATTTTGTCTTCCCTGTAAACAATTTAAAAATCTGAATGGTGGCTTTATTCACAAGATCTGTATCTTTCATCTGGTGTCTTGACTTGTGATTTAATGATATTTAGATGCTACTATCTACTTGTTGAAGCTATGCTAGCTATGCTAATCAGTGTGTGGGGGGTGGGGTGCTCCCCGGATCCGGTTCTGAAGGCAGTAAAGAGG
>NC_036854.1:53605135-53630900 GCF_002910315.2 Salvelinus sp. IW2-2015 | reverse complement strand
TTAACTGCTGATCTGATGTTCAAAAGTATTTGTTGATCATAAGAAATGATAGCAGATACATTTCATGTATTTTCTAGGGGATAAAGGCCAAAATAATCACAAAATAGTTAGGTTGGGTCAGAACTCTCAAGACGGCAGCCATACAGTACGGCACTATCTCATGGGTTTGTGGTAAGTGAATGGAGAGAGTGAGTGGATACGATTGGGACTGACCTCTCAGTGGAGGCACACTGTAGCACGCCGGGCTGTAGGACGCTAATACATTTGAAAGGGAACCTCTAACAGAATGCTAATGAGGGAGCTGATCTTAATTTCTCAGACACATGTTCCTGTGTGTGTGTCTGTGTGTGTGATAGTGTGTGTGAATTCTTCAAAATGTAATGACTGTCGTTATATGCTTATTGCAGAGTACGTTTGCCACCAGAGTAAGAATGCTTCATCTAAGAACTAAAGGGTGGAAAGCATCTTGCAACTGGTGGTGATCAGTAAAACCCAAGCTGCAGATCCATTTGTTTTGAAGTTCCAGACTACCTGTTGATAGAGTTAATACAAAATGATGTGTACTTTGCTTAGTTGTGAACTCAGTCCAAGTCTACTTTAAACTCAACTTTCCAGCTGCTCATGCACAGATGTTTTACGATCTCCTGCTTCTATAGTTGTGCCCGTAGTTTTGTCTTTGGCAGGAAAAAGCATGCATAGTACTGCCCTGAAAGCAGCCATTAAGGGAAGAAAGGGGAAAGAAGTTTAACCATGATTTGGATGGTTATTCAGGCTTTCCRCTTTTGGAAGCGGGCTCTAAAAAGAAGTGAGCTGCAGCACAAGGTCCTGTCTGTTGTGCACTACAACAGTCCATTTGATGTGAGCAAGCACTCTGCCTGCCCTGAGGGTTGATGGGAAAAGCACTGTAGCCACTGAAACAGACCTTAGGAAACAGAGGACACTGCCGTGGTAGGCTCTCATCAACAAAGTCAGTATAACACAGGGTACGTTTTTCAAAGTTTGTAAAATGGCTTTAAAAAATATGAGTTCTGTACACATTCAGGGAAGTGCACCCAAGACACAAAATCTAAAGCTTAGACATGAAAGTTGACAACTAATTAGGCATAAAATTGATACTGAATCGCATGCCTACTTAGATAACTAATTCAGCCCAGACTCCACACTGGTACTTGCAAATATTTTGTCACTCGATCACCCTGTGCACAAAAYGATAATCACCACACACTGACGTAATGTTTACCGCCGAGCGTCTGTTAAGTGTAAGCGCTAYACTGACGACGCCATTCCCACTTGCTTAAATATGCGTGTCACCAATTTGCAGTTGACACTGTGTAGTTTTGAGTGTCTTTAATGTATGTTTTCACCGGCTTGCTGTGACTGCAGGTTATTCCAGGACAGTGCACTTACCCCAGGCATAGTGCCAAGGCATAATGAGAAATTTGCTTCTGAATTTCACAATCTGCCAGAATACATTAAAGCCAAGCAGGGCTGCAGATGCAGTGGCGGCAGAATCAKCCAGGCCAAAGTGATGACTTCCCATTTCCCTCTCATAATATCATATATCATACTGTTTCTGCTTAGAAAAATGACCGGATCCCACTAGGGGGTCTGTCAGATTGTTTGCAAACAGATGTCAAATTATGGYTATCCATGGCTGGCACAGTGGCACTATTGACTCAGTATAGATCATTATTAAGAGTGACTTACTGTGTAATAACGAACAGCCTATAAGTGTATAGATATTCTTACTCTAGAATTGCGGGCACAGAAGAGTCCAAAATGATGATGAAATCACACTACATTATTTTGGCATAATTGCGGTCATTAATTTTGTCAATTCACATACAGACTGATACATGAGTGCACGCGTACATCAATATGGAGACAGTGACTCAATCCCAATACCTCGGTGGGGGAGTGGCWCTCGAAAACGGAGCAACTAGTGATAGGGAGAGATAAATTAGGCCTTGAGAAAGGGACATCACTACATCACTCAAGCACATTAGAGACTGACAACTGATACCACGCAATTTGTTAACGACAGGCATTGTATTTTTTTACAATGCCTGTACTGGCGGTAGTAAAAGCTTTTTCTTATATTTCTCATGCTACAAATACGTACTTACCATATGAGCAACAAATGAAAACAGCAACAATTTGCCCGTAATGTAGCCATCCCCTGGCTGTAGGTTACTGAATCAGAACATTCATTTAATAGCAGTTTCACATGTAATAGTCACATTTCCTTAACTCAGTCATTACCCGTGTAAACATTCTAGCTAGAACAATTAAAACCACTGTTCGGAACTAATATTTGACAATGTTCCCGAACTCTGAGGATTGTTTTTTCCAGCAGGACAATGCTCCATGCCACAYTGCCAGGTCAATCAAGGTGTGGATGGAGGACCACCAGATCAAGACCCTGTCATGGCCAGCCGAATCTCCAGACCTGAACCCCATTGAAAACCTCTGGAATGTGWTCAAGAGRAAGATGGATGGTCACAAGCCATCAAATAAAGCCGAGCTGCTTGAATTTTTGTGCCAGTAGTGGCATAAAGTCACCAAACATCAATGTGAAATACTGGTGGAGAGCATGTCAAGACGTATGATTGAAAATCAGGGTTATTCCACCAAATATTGATTTCTGAACTCTTCCTAAGTTAAAACATTAGTATTGTTTGTTTAAAAATGAATATGAACTTATTTTCTTTTCATCACTGCATCTTTTTTGTTATTTTRACCAGTTGACATTTTCTGCAAATAAATGCTCCAAATGACAATATKTTTATTTTGAATTTGGGAGAAATGTTGTCGGTAGTTTATAGAATAAAACAAAAACGTTMATTTTACCCAAGGACATACCTAAAACCAGAGTAACTGATAATTTTGCAGTGGTCTCTTAATTTTTTCAAGAGCTGTATATACGCCAATATAGGAAGCTACATGTAYAGGGAATTGGCTAATGTTAGCTAGTCAGGGAGCTTGTAAAATATAGATTTTTGTAAATGATCTTTATGACCAAATAATATGCATAATACTTTCTCTACATTAAATAATATATTCCTCTCCACTGTACATTTTTTGCATGATTCCTTACATTTGCGTGCGTCTATCTTAGTATTTTTGTCAGCCATCTTCCTGAAGCAACTTGAGAAGACTCATCACTTCAGTAGGTCATATGATTGAGTGTAGTCTGGCTCAGGAGTGTAAAGGTGAACGRAAAGGCTCTGGAGCTACGACTGGCCTTGCTGTCTCTGCCTGGTCGGTTCCCCTCTCTCCACTGGGATTCTCTGCCTCTAACCCTATGACAGGGGCTGAGTCACTGGCCTACTGGTGCTCTTCCATGCCGTCCCTAGGAGGGGTGCGTCACTTGAGTGGGTTGAGACGCTGACGTGATCTTGCTGTTTGAGTTGGCGCCCCCCCCTTGGGTTGTGCCGTGGCGGAGATCTTTGTGGGCTATACTCGGCCTTGTCTCAGGATGGTAAGTTGGTGGTTGAAGGTATCCCTCTAGTGGTGTGGGGGCTGTGCTTTGGCAAAGTGGGTGGGGTTATATCCTGCCTGTTTGGCCCTGTCCGGGGGTATCATCGGATGGGGCCACAGTGTCTCCTACTTCTCCTGTCTTATCCGGTGTCCTGTGCAAATTTAAGTATGCTCTCTAATTCTCTCTTTGTTTCTCTCTCTCGGAGGACCTGAGCCTGTCTCTTATACACATCTAGATGTGTATAAGAGACAGGCCCTGAGTTATTCACCGGACGTGCTACCTGTACCAGACCTGCTGTTTTCAACTCTCTAGAGACAGCAGGAGCGGTAGAGATACTCTCAATGATCGGCTATGAAAAACCAACTGACATTTACTCCTGAGGTTCTGACTTGTTGCACCCTCGACAACTACTGTGATTATTATTATTTGACCATGCTGGTCATTTATGAACATTTGAACATCTTGGTCATATTCTGTTATAATCTCCACCCGGCACAGCCAGAAGAGGACTGGCCACCCCTCATAGCCTGGTTACTCTCTAKGTTTCTTCCTAGGTTAGGGCCTTTCTAGGGAGTTTTTCCTAGCCACAGTGCTTCTACACCTGCATTGCTTGCTGTTTGGSGTTTTAGGCTGGGTTTCTGTACAGCACTTTGAGATATCAGCTGATGTAAGAAGGGCTATATAAATACATTTGATTTGATTTGAGAGTCTTGGTGTTGCAAAGCTTTATGGGAGTTTTGATAACCACRCAATAGGGAGTCTGCATTTCGATTCACTTCGTTTTGAGGGCCAACTAGAGGGCTGAAAAGGCACTACCCCTCACTCAAAGTTGAATTGGAACACCACTCCGACTCAATGCGGCTCGCGGGATTGCGCAAAACGGAGTGGGATGGATAAGGGGAAACGGAAAGATTGGGATAGAGCCAGTAAGTTCTTCTTCATGACATTACTAGGAGGAYTAGCGTGTCTATCACGCTCAGCCACGAGGTCAGAACTTCCTGCCWTGTCAGACACAGTGTCATGACAACCTTGATTTTAAAGGACACCCTTTTRATCCTGGGCAACATGCATCGCCTCCAGGAATCAACAGATCTGATTGGTCAGCCGTGCGATGGGGTGAAAGGCTGAGGTTTGGGAGGGATACCAGGTGGGGCTGGGCGGTATACCGTATTTTACTATATACCGGTATTGATKTTTTATTTTACCTTCTATAACGGTATTTGAATGTTTGGTTTGTTAAATGTGATATGCCGTGTGTAAYGTCCCTTTTTATAGTTTACGCGCTACTTGAGTCATTCCTCTCCACTCTCTCTCTCGCTCCATGCCATGTTCCACACAGATCTAGCTCCGCCCCCGGTCACTCACTTTGTTGAAGCACCTTTGGYAGAGATTACAGCATTGTGTCTTCTTGGGTATAACACTACATGCCTGACACACCTGTATTTGGGGAGTTTCTCCCAATCCTCTCTGCAGATCCTCTCTCAMCGTTGCCGCTTGCTATAKACCACKCTCTGCCCCCAGCTGTGCTCTGGACACCATATGTGAACTGATTGCCCCCCATCTATCTTCAGAGCTCGTGCTGCTAGGTGACCTAAACTGGGACATGCTTAACACCCCTGCCATCCTACAATCTAAGCTTGATGCCCTCAATCTCACACAAATGATCAATGAACCTACCAGGTACAACCCCAAAGCCGTAAACACGGGCACCCTCATAGATATCATCCTTACCAACTTGCCCTCTAAATACACCTCTGCTGTTTTCAACCAAGATCTCAGAGATCACTGCCTCATTGCCTGCATCCGTAACGGGTCAGCAGTCCAACGACCTCCACTCATCACTGTCAAACGCTCCCTAAAACACTTCAGCGAGCAGGCCTTTCTAATCGACCTGGCCCGGGTATCCTGGAAGGATATTGACCTCATCCCGTCAGTAGAGGATGCCTAGTTAGTTTTTTTAAATGCCTTCCTCACCATCTTAAATAAGCATGCCCCATTCAAGAAATTTAGAACCAGGAACAGATATAGCCCTTGGTTCTCTCCAGACCTGACTGCCCTTAACCAACACAAAAAMATCCTGTGGCGTTCTGCATTAGCATCGAACAGCTATGCAAGTWTTCAKGGAAGTTAAAAACCAATATACACAGGCAGTTAGAAAAGCCAAGGCTAGCTTTTTCAAGCAGAAATTTGCTTCCTGCAACACAAACTCAAAAAAGTTCTGGGACACTGTAAAGTCCATGGAGAATAAGAGCAGCTCCTCCCAGCTGCCCACTGCACTGAGGCTAGGAAACTCTGTCACCACCAATAAATCCACTGTAATTGAGAATTTCAATAAGCATTTTTCTTCGGGCTGGCCATGCTTTTGTCATGACGTTGGCCTCCAAAGACACGACACTTTCCACCTGGCTACCYCTACCCCGGTCAACAGCACTGCACCCCCCACAGCAACTCGCCCAAGCCTTCCCCATTTCTCCTCCCAAATCCAGTCAGCTGATGTTCTGAAAGAGCTGCAATATCTGGACCCCTACAAATCAGCCAGGCTAGACAATCTGGACCCTTTCTTTCTAAAATTATCTGCCGAAATTGTTGCAACCCTATTACTAAGCCTGTTCAACCTCTTTCGTGTGTCTGAGATTCCCAAAGATAGGGAGCAGCTGCGGTCACCCCCTCTTCAAATGGGGGCACTCTTGACCCAAACTGCTACAGACCTATATCTATCCTACCCTGCCTTCTAAGGTTTTCGAAAGCCAAGTTAACTTCTTTGGGGTAGGGCAGTATTTTCAGTCGGATGAAAAGCGTGCCCAGAGTAAACTGCCTGCTCAGTCCTAGGATAGCATATATTAATAGATTTGGATAGAAAACACTGAGTTTCTAAAACTGTTTGAATGATGTCTGTGAGTATAACAGAACTTATATGGCAGGCAAAAACCTGAGAAAAAATCCAACCAGGAAGTGGGAAATCTGAGGTTTGTAGGTTTGTTAACTTCTCTAGGGTATGTGGGAACGGTAGCGTCTCACCTCGTCAACAGCCAGTGAAACTGCAGTGCGTCTAATTCAAAACAACAGAAATCCAAAATTAAAATTCCTCAAACATCATGTGTTTTACACCATTTTAAAGATACATGTCACGTTCCTGACCTTATTTCCTTTATTTGTCTTTGTTTAGTATGGTCAGGACGTGAGCTGGATGGGCATTCTATGTTATAGTGGTTTCTATGGTTTAAGGTCATTGTTAATTAGCCTGATATGGTTCTCAATCAGGGGCAGGTGTTTTACGTTTCCTCTGATTGAGAACCATATTAAGGTAGGCTGTTCACACCGTTTGTTTGTGGGTGATTGTCTTCCGTGTCTGTGTATGTACCACACGGGACTGTTTCGTTTGTTTAGTCTGTTCCTGTTCGTGCGTTCTTCGTGTTATGTAAGTTCTCATGTCCAGGTCGGTCTACGTCGTTTTTGTTATTTTGTAATTTATTCAAGTGTGCTTCGTGTTCGTCTTGTTTGAATAAATTCATTATGTACTCCACAAAAGCTGCGTTTTGGTCCGATCCCTGCTCCTCCTCAGACGAGGAGGAGAACAATCGTTACAATACACGTGTTGTAAGTCCAGCCACAGTGTCCGATTTCAAATAGGCTTTACGACGAAAGCAAACCAAACGATTATGTTAGGTGACTGCCTATTCACAGAAAAACATGTCTGTAAACAGACCAGCCTCTGGTCTACGCATGCTCTGAGGACCCGGCTCAAGAAAACAGAGATCCAGGAGAACCAAATAAAGCCCATCTTCTCAATATAAGCTCAGGCCCTCACTGAGAGGAACTGTCCACTTACATGTGGTGCTCGAATTAGCTGTGGTTACTAMTAGCACCTGTTGTGTGTTGCTGATAGAGTGGTAACGCTTGAAAGAGAGTGTCTCAACACTGAACAAAATAACCTAAAGAAAAATGGAATTATATATAGAACAAAAAAACAACAGCATTCAAATGATCACTAAGGATACTTAATGACAAAAAAAATATTTTATCTGTTTGGAATTAGCTTAATTAGCTTAATTGACCAATTCTGAAAATAGATATGGATRTGTTTAACGAAACAAATAAGCAGTTAGTGTGAATTTTCTTTACATATTGTACATGTGATCAGAGTGTTTAAATCTTGTAATTTGTTATCTGAAAATATGGTGACATTAAACACTAGCTCTTGTTTGTTTTTCATCCACACTTGTATATGAACACACATTAAGTCCAAACACTTACCTTGCCAACATACAGAGGTTCCTCGCCTGTGTACTCCTCCAGGACAAAGAACTGGTTCCATACCCAGCTGCGTTTGTGCCTGCGAAGCATCTCCCAGGGGCCCACAGTAGTGTGCTGCGCCTGGTTCTGGCCCCCAGAGGCGGAGATCAACCCCCAGCAGCCCAGCTCCCAGAGGGGAAACAGCAGAGCAAGGAGAGTTCCTGCTCTCCCCAAGCTTCCTGAGCCACACCACCTCATTTAGGCCCCCTCCAACAAGCACCAAGCACAGGAGAGAATAAAATCACACAGCGGAGAAGAAAATGTAAAAATCCTCAGGGGCTGCTTCCCACTGTCCTCTTGACCCAATGTTTTCCAAAAAAGAAAAAAGACAAAGAGGATATAACCTTGAAGAAGAGAGCTTTGATTGTAGAAAAGGGAAAAAGTCAAGCTCTGTGTATAGGACTAGTGCTGTTGTTCCTTGGTCTTGATTGTATACAAAAGCCTTGGTAATTCTCTCCACTTTGGAGACAGAGATTTGACATTGAAGGTGGATAGAGGGGGGGTCAATAGTGACAGGCAAGCTTGCTTCTTCACCACAGAGGTGGAGTAATTGGCACCTATCAGAACAAAGGGATGAGGAGAGAGAGAGAGAGAAAGACAGAGCGAGAAAGAGAAAGAGAGAAAGAAACTGCCGTCAGCAAAATTGCCTCGGTGACCGCAGTCACTTTAGACAGCAAGTAATGTGCTTGCTAAAGCAATGATAACGACATTTTTCAACCACTGTTAAAGAAATTGACCAAAAATGAAAATATRGTAAATACAATCAACATAACATCCTGCAGGGGCCCATATACGTAGTTCTACATAATATTCTGCATTCCCAATATGACAAAACCAAATTGGGTTAGGTGAAATGTTAATAAAAATATGAAGGAGGCAATGTACACAAGCAAAGCAATTTCTACATTCAGGGAAACAATAACGGGTGGTCGGAATAACAATTAAGTGTCGTTCAGCCTTCTTTCATACTGAATTCCCATTACTGAGGCTTTACCTTTTCCAAGGTTTTTATCTTTGTATAAGAGCAAAAAGTAATAGCGCTATGGCTCTCCACCTGACGGTAACAAGGCACATGATCTGTGTGGTAAGCCCTCATCCACAAGAAAAAAAAATAATCTGAACTGTCAGCAACGCGACAGACTGGCTCCAGTTCTGACCTTTACACCCAGTAGTCTGTTTGTGTGTGTGAGTACTGCGGAGTGCCGCATAAGATCATGCAATGGGATCTCTGCCTGAGCTACTGAGCCACCATACTGCTGTATGGGAATGACAACCAAAAACCAATCATGCAATTAGGAACTAGTGGAAGTAGTGAAAGGACTTATGACAAACTGTTGTCTAGGCTTCATCACTCTTATCTCAGTGACACCATCTTTGGAGAATTATTAACCTTTTCTCAATAGGGGGGGCGCTGTTTTCACTTTGTAAAAAATCGTTCCCAAATTAAACTGCCTCGTACTCAATTCTTGCTCGTAATATGCATATTATTATTACTATTGGATAGAAAACACTCTCTAGCTTCTAAAACCGTTTGAATTATATCTGTGAGTAAAACAGAATCATTTTGCAGCAAACTTCCTGTCAGGAAGTGAGAAATATGAAATCGGGGCTCTGTTCCGGGTCAGGGTCAGCCTATTAATTTGCATGGAATCTATGGGTCTACATGCACTGCATACACTTCCCTAGATGTCAGTAGCTGGAGTGAGATTGGAATGGGTGTTACAGCTCTATTTGAGGCGAACAAGACCTGTTGGGAATGACTCGCACTCTTTCTTTATTCTGCATGGGCGAAAGGGAGGCCTGGATTGCGTTCTGAAAAGCTTTCGTTATAGGCGTTAGATATTATCCGGCTCTGATTTATTTGATATATGTGTTAAAAACATCATCAACTAGTTATATTAAACCGACTTATATCAGTTTATATCAGTTTTATTGCGATTTTCGGTATTTTCTTTGTTATGCGTTCTGGTGAGTTGGACACTTCTGTGGGCATGGCTAGCGTTGGCTGGCGTTCTACAGATGAAGAGGGCATTCTACAACGAACAACGATGATTCTGGACAAAGGAGCCCTTGTAGCAAGCATTTGCATAATCATACAAAGTAGGAACATTTATGAATGTTATTTCGCTATTTTCTGTCGAAAATGTGTCGTTCGTTTTTGGGGCGGCTGATTTTGGAAGACGCTGTCTCGCTATACGTAAGGCTGTATGTCGTAGCTAGGAGGTTTTTTAAGCAAAACTCTAGCACAGCGTTGCATTAAGAACTAGTGTATTTTCATTTCTTGCTGTCCAACCTGTATTTTTTAGTAAAGTATATGATTAGTTATTTTGATTAGATGATGTGAGTGTCAGAATATTATCCGGCATAATTTTGTGGGCGTTTGGGCTACTGTATTCACTGTTGTCAACATCGAGACAATTGGACATTTAGCGGCTAAATATGTCACATTTTGCGAAGCAAACGCATATATGTATTGTGTAATTATGCTTTTTAGGACTGTCATCTGATTGACAGTTTTGAAGAGGTTTGAAAGAAATAATTATTTTTTGACTGTTTATTCGCTATCGCTAACGGTGATTGAGAATGTGGGTTGTCGTTGGTAGGTCTATTTGTAGTAAGCTTAATATAATGCTATTAGATGGTGTTTCGCTGTAAAACTAATAAATCGGAAATTTTGGCTGGATTCACAAGATGTTTGTCTTTCATTTGCTGATCCCAGTATTTTTCATCAATGTTTTATGATGGTATTTGGTATTTCACGTTGGTTTCTGTATGTTATTCTAGCTGCTTTGGTGAGACTTGTGATGGTGGCTGCAAATGTAAACTATGATTTATACTGAAATATGACATTTTTCGAACAAAACATATGCTATACAAAACATAAATCTGTTATAAGACTGTCATCTGATGAAGTTGTTTCTTGGTTAGTGACTATTTATATCTTTATCTGGTCGAATTTGTGATAGGCTACCTATGCAAGTAAAAAAAATGTGAAAATATGCGGTTGGGTCTTTTGATATCGTGGTTAGCTAATAGAAATAAATATTGTGTTTTCGCTGTAAAACATTTTAAAATCTGAAATGATGGCTGGATTACAAGATGTGTATCTTTCATCTGGTGTCTTGGACTTGTGATTTCATGATATTTAGTGCTAGTATTTATTGTGGCGCTATGCTAGGCTATGCTAGTCGCTTTTTTACTGATGAGGGTGCTCCGGATCCGGGTGAGTCACAAGTAGAAGTTTTAACTAAGAAATACTGTGACTGTGACTTCAGACTTTAGTCTGACGCTGAAGGATATAGCTCTTTTCGGGAAAGGGCCAAAATCCAGTCATTTGCGTGAAGAAAAGATAAAAAGGGAGCGGGGTTGGGCTACCTTGTGAGAATTCATAGGCGAGTGAGTAAACCTCCATTACCATACGTTCTATTGGCCAACGTGCAATCATTGATGGATGATATATCATCAAAGACTATCCTATCAACGGGCAATAAAAGCTGTATAACTTAAGTTTCACACTATTCGTGCTTAACAAACGACATGGAATATATAGAGCTAATCAAGATTTTCCATAGCATCAGCAGGACAGAGAAGTTCGTCTGGTAAGACGGAGGGCGGGGTGTGTTTCTATTTGTCATAACAGCTGGTGTGGCGATGTCTAATTTAAATATTAATTATAATATATTAATATTAATTTAAAGAGTCTTGAGGTATTGCTCGCCTGAGGTAGAGTACTCAGCTATAAGCTGTGGACCCACACTATCTACCAAGAGAGCATCTCATCTATATTATTCGTAGCCATCTATTTACCACCACAAAGGATGCTGATACTAAGGCCAACTCACCAGGCTGTAGAAGGCATAAGCAACAGAAAAATGCTATACCAAAAGTGGCGCTCCTAATGGGCCTGGGACTTTAATGCAGGCAAACTTAAATCGTTTCACGTCATTTTTTCGACTAGCATGTCACATGTGCAACCAGAAGGAAAATAACTCTAGACCACCTTCAGTAAACACACAGAGACACATATAGCTCTCCCTCTATTTAGAAACTGCGACCATAATTCCGTCCTTCTGGTTCCTGTTTACAAGCAAAAACTAAAGCAGGAGTACCAGTGACTCAGTCAATACAGAAGTGGTCAGATGACGGGATGCTGGCTACAGGACTGTTTTGCTAGCACAGACTGGAATATGTTCCGCGATTCATCCAATGGCATTGAGGAGTTACCACCTCAGTCATCGCTTCATCATAAGTGCCTCGGCGCAGTCGTCCCCACAGTTGACATACGTAAAATATCCAACCAGGAAGCCATGAATTACAAGCAACATCGCATCAACTAAGACTAGAGCTGCCGCTTTCAAGAGGGGGACACTAATCTGAACGCTTATCAGAAATAGCTGCTACGCCCCCAGACAAACCATCAACAATGCAAAGGCGTTATAGAGGACTGAAATTACAGTTCCGTACTACACCGGCTCTTACGCTTGTTGGATGTGGCAGAGCTTGAAAGTTATTACAGACTACAAAGGGAAACCCAGGCGCAAGCTGCCCAGTGACRTGAGCCTACCAGACAGGCTAAGTGCCTTTTATGCTCGCTTCGAGGCAAGCAACACTGAGGCATGCATGAGARCACCAGCTGTTCTGTACGACTGTGTGATAATGCTCTTGGTAGCCGATGTGAGCAAGGTCAACATTCACAAAGCAACTGGGCCAGATGGATTACCAGGATGTGTACTCAACGCATGCACGCACCAACTAGCAAGTGTCATCACAAACATTTTCAACCTCTCACTGACCGAGTCTGTAATACCTACATGTTTCAAGCAGACCACCATAGTCCCTGTGCCCAAGGAAGTGAAGGTAACCTGCCTAAATGATAACCGCCCTGTAGCACTCACGTCGGTAGCCATAAAGTGCTATGAAAGGCTGGTCATGGCTCACATCAATAGCATCATCCCGGATATCCTAGACCCACTCCAATTCGCATACCGCCCCACAGATCCAGAGATGACACAATCTTAATCGCACTCCACTCTGCCCTCTACACCTGGACAAAAAGGAACACCTATGTGAGAATGCTGTTCATTGACTACAGCTCAGTGTTCAACACCATATTGCCCACAAAGCTCATCACTAGCTAAGGACCTGGGACTAAACATCTGCAACTGGATCCTGGAATTCCTGACGTCCGACTCCAGGTGTAAGGGTAGGCAACAACACGTCTGCACGCTGATCCTCAACACTGGCGCCCTCAGGGGTGCGTGTAAGTCAAAATCCAAATCAAATCAAATTGTATTGGTCACATACACATGGTTAGAAGATTGTTATTGTGAGTGTAGCGAAATGCTTGTGCATCTAGTTCCGACAGTTCAGCAATATCTAACATGTAATCTAACAGTTCCACAACATCTACCTAATACACAAAAATCTAAGTAAAGGAATGAAATAAGAGTATGTACATTAAAGTGGCCAATGATTTCAAGTCTGTATGTAGGCAGCAGACTCTCTGTGTAGTGATGGCTGTATCAGTCTGATGGCCTTGAGATAGGGCTGTTTCAGTCTCTCGGCCCAGCTTTGATGCACCTGTACTGACCTCACCTTCTGGATGGTAGCTGGGTGAACAGGCAGTGGCTCGAGTGGTTGTTGTCCTTGATGATCTTTTTGGCCTTCCAGTGACATCGGGTGCGGTTGCTGTCCTGGAGGGGGAAGTTTGCCCCCAGTGATGCATTTGCAGACCGCCACCCCCCTCTGGAGAGCCTTTGCGTTGTGGGCGGTTCAATTGCCTGTACCAGGCAGTGATACAAGCCCGACAGGATGCTCTCAATTGTGCATCTGTAAAAGTATGTGGGGGTTTTAGGTGCCAAGCCAAATTTTCTTCAGCCCTGTACTCCCTGTTCACCCACGACTGTGTGGTCAAACACACACGACATTAAGTTTGCTGATGACACAACAGTAGTATGCCTGATTACCGACAACGATGAAACAGCCTATAGGGAGGAGGTCAGAGACCTGGCAGTGTGGGTGCCAGGACAAAAACCTTTCCCTCAATGTGAGCAAGACAAAGGAGCTGATCCTGGACTACAGGAAAAGGCGCACCGAACAGGTTCCCCATTAACATCGATGGGGCTGTACTGGAGTGGTCGAGAGTTTCAAGTTCCTTGATGTCCACATCACCAACAAACTATCATGGTCCAAACACACCAAGACAGTTGTGAAGAGAGCACGACACCACCTTTCCCCCTTCATGAGACTGAAAAGATTGGCATGGGTCCCCAGATTCTCAAAAAGTTCTACAGCTGCACCATTGAGAGCATCCTGAAACAGGCATCACCGCCCTGGTGTGGCAATGCTCGGCATCTGACCGCAAGGCGATACAAGAGTGCAGTGCGTACGGCCCAGTACATCACTGGGGCCAAGCTTCCTCCCATCCAGGACTATACACTAGGCGGTGTCAGAGGAAACCCCCAAAATTGTTCAGACTACTCCAGTCACTCAATTCACAGACAATTATCTCTGCTACGCCACAGCAAGTGGTACCCGAGTGCCAAGTCTAGGACCAGAAAGGCTCCTTAACTGCTTCTACCCCCAAGCCACAAGCCTGCTGAACAATTAATCAAATAGCCACCCGGACTATTTACATTGACACCCCCCATTTGTTTTCACACTGCTGCTACTCCGGCTGTTTATTAATCTTGCATAGTCACTTTACCCCTACCTACATTTACAAATTACCTCGACTAACCTGTACCCCACACATTGACTCTGTACCAAACACCACCTGTATATAGACTCGTTTTTGTTATTTATTGTGTTACTTTTTATTTTTTGGTAAATATTTTCTTAACTTCTTTTTGAACTGAATTGTTGGTTAAGGGCTTGTAAGTAAGCATTTCATGGTAAGGTTGTAGTGTTTGTATTCGGCGCGTGTGAAACAAGACAGTTTGATTCGATATCTAGTTGAGAGCTGAGCAGGCTTCGACACAAAATACTATAATATAATTGAATGACAGCTTGAAACACTCAAAAGTCAGTTCATTCACCAGTGTAGAATGGAATCACCGTGAATGACAGATATCATTTGACTTCCCATTCAAGTCAGAAAGAAAACCCACCAAAATACCCAGAGCCTGCTAAAACTGAAAGGCAAGTTCCTTTTTTTTTTACCCGTTATTTTACCAGGTAAGTTGACTGAGAACACGTTCTCATTTGCAGCAACGACCTGGGGAATAGTTAACAGGGAGAGGGAGGGGATGAATGAGCCAATGTAAACTTAACATACATCTTGAATAATTCCACCCGGAGAACTATAACGACTTCAAATTGAGAAATGGAACACAGCTGCCTCTCACGTGAACACGCGTGGTGAATGCATGGTCACCTCATGGGACCTGATACAAAATTCTGTCTAATTCGACCCCCTTCACATTAGAGTCACCAGTCTTAGTTCTGTTGATTGCTGACATTCTAGTGGAAGCCGTAGGAAGTGCAAACCCATCCACATCTCTCTGTATTTTGAATCAGCCCTTGTGTTGAAAAATGACACCCCTAGAAAAAAATACAAACAGGAAGTGGAACTTTCAGGTTTTGCCTACCATATGAGTTCTGTTAATCCACGACTTAATTCAAACAGTTTTAGAACGTTAGAGTGTTTTCTATCCAATATAATAATTAATATGCATAATTAGCAACTGAGACTGAGAGACTGGCCGTTTACAATGGGCACCTTTCATCCAAGCTACTCAATACTGCCCCTTCAGCCATAAGAAGTTAATGCTCCCAAATCACGTACAGTCATCAACCAGGTCTCCTCCTCATCATCCATCCTCGTCATTTACATTCATGATGACAGCATCTCAAAACTTCTTCAATGTAGCTGCCTGAGGAGTTGGATTCGACAACAGTTGCTATCCATTGGAGTGCTGCGATTGGTTAGCCAAAATCCTGGAGCGGTCCACGATCGTTGTCAAGGAAATGACCGGACCATGGTGCAGCGTGGTAAGCGTACATTCTTTTATTTTAAATGTCGCCAAAAAATACAATAAACAACAAAACGAACAAGCTCTGTAAGGCTATACATGCGCCCTAACAAAGGACAACAACCACAAATAAGAAAAGGAAAAAGGCTCCTAAGTCTGATTCCCAATCAGAACAACGATTAGACAGCTGTCACTGATTGAGATCTCTACGTCAGGGAGTGACAGTACCCCCCCCCCCCACCCCCTCAAGGTGCGGACTCCATCGCAAACCTCACCATAGGGAGGGTACGGGTGGGCATCTATCTTGGTGGCGGCTCCGGTGCGGGACACAGACCCCGCTCCACCTCTGGCTCCCCCCACTTTGGTGGCGCCTCTGTTGCGGGGATCCTCGTCGCCGACCCCGGACTGGGGACCCTCTCTGCAGGCCCCGGACTGGGAACCCTCGCCGCAAGCCCTGGACTGGGGACCCTCGCCGCAGGCCCCGGACTGGGGACCCTCGCCGCAGGTCCCGGACTGGCCCGTGGAGCAGGCACAGGACTCACCAGACTGGGCAGACCTACTGGAGGCCTGGTTCCTGGAGCAGGCACAGGACTCACCAGGCTAGGGGGACATACTGGAGTTCTGGTTCTTGGAGCAGGCACAGGACTCACCAGGCTGGGGACACATACTGGAGGCCTGGTCCGTGGAGCAGGCAAAGGTCGAACCGGGCTGTGGGGGGGCACTGGAAATCTGGTGCTTAAAGTTGGCACCACTCGTCCTGGCTGAATGCCCACTTTGGCCCGGCACATGCGGAGCGCAGGCACAGGACGCACTGGGCTGTGACAGCACACCGGAGACACAGTGCGCAGAGCCGGTGCATGATGCCCTGGACCGAAGAGGCGCACCGGAGACCAGGAGCGCTGTGCTGGCACAATCCGTCCTGGCTGGATAACCACTCTAGCACGACACATGCGGAGAGCTGGCTCAGAGCACACCGGGCTGTGAACGCGCACTGGAGACACCGTGCGCTTCACCGCATAACACGGTGCCTGACCAGTACCACGCTCCCTACCGTGAGAACGGGGAGTTAGCTCCACCAACCTCCCCGTGTTCCACCCCACGGATTTTTTTTTTTTGTGGCCTCCCGGTCTTCCTTGCCAGCTGTGACCCTGTGTAACGCTGGGCCCCTTTACTAGCTGCTTCCGCCTTCCTCGCTGCTTCCACGGCAGGCGATCCTTTCCAGCCAGGATCTCCTCCCACGTCCAGGATCCCTTTCCTTCCAGAATGTCTTCCCATGTCCACTCTGTCTGCTCCTCCCGTCCACGCCGCTTGGTCCGTTTGTGCTGGGTTGTTCTGTCACGATCGTCGTCAAGGAAATTACCAGACCAAGGTGCAGCGCGGTAAGCGTACATTCTTTTATTTGTCACCAACAAAAACAATAAACAACAAAAAGAACGTGAAGCTCTGTAAGGCTATACATGCCGCTAACAAAGACAACAACCCACAATGATAAACAGCTGTCCCTGATTGAGAGAATCATACCCGGCCAAAAACAAAGAACCAGAAAGCATACTTTCCCACCCGAGTCACACCCTGACCAAACAAATATAGAATAAAAGGATCTCTACGGTCAGGGCGTGACAGGAGCGGAGTTTGGCGAAGGGTCAATTGCTGAAATAATCTGGGCCATGTTCAATTCCCAAATGTGACCCGATTCAGGAAACTAGTAAACGTCTGCAAAAAAAGCGYAATGAAATTRTTGCCAGCAGCGCTGGTTAGGCTGTTTTCATGTTTTCCATAGGTAAACAAATAATCGCCAGAGCGTCAAATGTGCACTCCGAGAGCGAAACGAGATGGTTGGGGCTAAAGCTTAAGAGTTTGTGAAMGATGCTGAATGGGTGTAGACAAAGAGGAACTCTTCATTAGATACCAAAACATTCAAAGGCCATTTTCTCAAAAGTGAGTTTACAAGTTGATCAACTTTCAAAGCAGAATTTATTTCCCATTGTTTGTCAAATGCAGTGCATGATATACCATTTTGTAGCTCTGAGTCTCTACTTTTGTCCAAAGTAAAAAACACCATTTCAAATTTTGCTTCATAAGACCGAATCCAGATGGTGAGTCACAAATGTTCTTGAAAGTTGCAAAGCCTATCTGAATGGTCCAAAATGTTCAATCCTGCTGAATGCGCCTCTGTGCAGTCTCAAATGACATGAATCACTTGCACCACCTACTTTTAATGTAATTTCAACTGCAATCCAGGTCATTTGGTTATGTTATTAGATGAAGCACAGGGATAATACATTAATCTGCTGCATAAATAAACAAATATCTGACATTGTATTCCCATTTGAACTTTGCTGTGCTGTTAAAGATGCACTAGAAATCGCCTAGTCATTTCATGGCTGCTAAAATTCTAATAATTTGTTTAATTTCAGTTTATGTGACAGAACAAACAATTATAGTGTAGAGAATCATTGTACCATCTAAACCGCTGTGAAATATATTTTCAGCTTGTTGAAGGTGATGTACAAAACCAAAAGTAAAAGATCCCAAAACAAACCTTGAGAACAAGAAGCATAGAAATAGCCCACAGAACAGATCTACCACTTCCTAGATTTTTTGGTCAATGAGAATTGGAATTCCATTGGAATTAAATTCCAATGGATTTCAAATGTGTTCTGTGGGCTATGCTTCCTGGTCTTTAGGTTTGTTTTGTGTCTTTTACTTTTGGGTATGCTTTTAGATCCCTGTTAGGGGTATCATCTCATGCAAGACCAAGGGAGTAATCTATCTCATCACCTGTTCATGTGGAAAAGCCTATGTAGGACAAATGAAAATACAATTAAAACAATGCATAGCTGACTATCCAGTAGAAGCTCACTTTGTTGAAGCTAACCATTCAATCTCCTCCCTCAAATGCACAGGCATTGAGCATGTTGCTCTACCAAGGAGAGGAGGTAACATCGAGATCCTACTACTACAGTACAAAGGGAGACTTACTGGATATCCTATCTAAAAACATTGACCCCTAGTGGTCTGAATATTGACTTTGATCTTAGGCCCTTCTTATGAACAAATTTATCCTTCATGAACAAGTCTTATAAATTGATATATTCTTGATGATGATGCTCATTATACGTTAAGGTTGAACCAAAAGATTACATGTAACAAATACGAAATTATTATGTGAAATTGAATGAAACAATGTATGTTGATGCTAATATGATGTACACTATTAAATTATGTTTCTATACGATAACAATAACGTAATATATTTAATATGCCATATACTATTTTTTAACAGTTTCACTAATTCATTTGAATTAACTTAATCATTATGACACACCCCTCACTATTGTCATTGGTTGCACTAATTGCACTGTTTGTCTACATAACCTGGTTCAAGTATTAATGAAATTACCCTGAGGAAGGCACAGTGATTCCCGAAACGTTGGTAAATACCCATTAAATTCCTGGGAGTTTAAACATGGAGTGTGCGACTTTCTTTATTTTGAAAGTTTAAAGCATAGTGATGACACACTGGAAATTCAACTATCTGTTGGCTGTATTTTGAGTGTGGGTGAATATTGATTGATCAACATACCAACCAAATATGACCAAATTATCCACATTGAAATTTTGTGGTATGCCCAGTGGGATATTTACAGACTTGCATCACTCATAACCAGGCTACATTGAACCAACATTGAACTGATGTACGATACAGACCAACAACATCCCATAGCCTATCATTAGCAATCGGTCTGACATCTATAGCACTCACCTGCAAGTGTGTTGAGGGAAATGGGACAGGAAAGGAGGAAGCGAGATATCTTAGTCAAGTGGTGAAAAGTGGTGAAAATGTCTGGCACTAGAAAATGATGCGCGCCATACACCACAAAAACCTTGGTCAACTCAGCGAACAGCCGCCGCAGGAATGCTGTGTCCGCTGCATACTGATTACAGAATTAGCAATCATGTCATGCATTAACCATAAGCCAACTTCGAGTCCCAGTGGAATCAATCTTTCACAAGAACACAACTGCTGCAACCAAAAAACTGGTGGAAATGCATGTAAATATCGGTTCGAATATACTCACCAATGCAGTGGATCAACTTCAATAATTCGATAAGATGCACCTGGTATTGGCAGGTCGTAAGTTATAAAAGTTTAGCTCTTTCCGTGAAGGCTAACTCTCCAGCAACCCGAGATTTATCACAGGTGATGTGTCTGCTATATATTAAAAGTTTGTTGTACAAACGTATTCCTGGTCGCGCATAGATGAACCATAGATGTACCATAACGCACTGGTGAACAGCGGAAGAGATGCGGAGCAGGCACTCCTTTACAACTCCAATCAACGAATTTTCTCTCGCTCTCTCTCKCTCTCTCTCTGACAGAGAGAGACGAAGTGTCTTCTGCCGGGTACTGACGCAAGGGCACCCATCCTTTGCTTACCCAAATGGAGAGAGGTTTTCAACAGATTCCTACTCTGCAGTGCCTTTTTTGTTCTTCATATTTTGTGTAAAATGTGGATTCCAAAAGGCTTTAAATATAAGGTCACGTGTCCTTTAACTTAATAATAACACAAACATATGGGAATAAAAAATGTACAATTGATATCTTTCTTCATTATTTTATAGGCACAGTTAAATTCTCTCTCATCAATAACGTATGTCATGATTACTATAGCTAAATAAATATAAACAATCAGTTTTATACATTTTTCCATGTTTTATATTGTTAGTCTGTATGTCCCACTCATAAATTCCCACCCTGTTAGGCTAAATGAGTGAAAATTAACAACATTTCAAAATATGTTTGATAAAGGAGTTAATATCATATTAAAGTGTTTATGCTAGCTCTATCTAGCTCACTCACAGAGCTATAGCTAACTTAAGCTCAAAATATCCACCCTGTTAGAAAATGCAGGTTGGAAATTGCTCCCCAAACATTTGCCTGAGCTTGACCAATATGTTTTTCTGAAAGACAAATGTCCTTTCTGAAAGAATACAAAAACATTTCAATATATATACTTTTTTTGTGTTTTGTTATGATGTCCATAAGGCACCGGATTGTAGGAATCAACCAGCTACTGTATACATGTGCATATACCAGGTAAAATTAAGGGAGCGGAGGACTGAGTATTTTTCATGTTAGGGATTGTTAGTGTCACCTGTACAAGTAGAGACCAACACTGTAACTGAGAGAAATTTAGTAAGAAATATGTATTCTATATACTTACATAAAACAAGATGGTTCCCCTTTTAGAATCGTTGAAGACAAAAACCTTAGAAAGAGAAACCTGAGAAAGAGGACGTGTTAGTTACTTATATGGCCGTGACTCTTGTTCTATGCTTATTGTTCTTAATTTAACCGCTTGTATTATTGGACAAGCGTGTTTCTATTTCCCATAGAGTTGATGTCCGTGCCCCTGCAAAAATCTAAGTAGCGTAATAAAAAAAATCCCATAAAAATACATCTATTTTTTGCATGGGCTCCATCTCAATCAATCACAATCGCCGATGTCTGCCTTCCGCATCTGAGGTGGAAGGTGGCAGACCTACAGTGGTGTTTGTCAGACCAGGAGACGTCCCGAAAAACGGTTTTCTTATGAAAATGTCTGTAGCGTCCGAACGGTTTGGACTACAACATATGACATTCTTTGGAAAGAAGAGGCTCTAACAAACCCTATGGTGATTTATTTTTTTTACTATCTGTTTTTCCATGTATACATAAGTTATTGAATGCGTTTCTATGGGCTAATAGCAGATAAAGTACCAGTCAAAAGTTCAAGGGTTTTTCTTTATTTTTAACTATTTTCTACAATGTAGAAGACATCAACACTATGAAATAACAGATATGGAATCATGTAGTGACACTGTGTTAACAACCCTCCAGGCGAGCTTCAATGCCATACAACTCTCCTTCCGTGGCCTCCAATTGCTCTTAAATACAAGTAAAACTAAATGCATGCTCTTCAACCGATCGCTGCCTGCACCTGCCCGCCTGTCCAACATCACTACTCTGGACGGCTCTGACTTAGAATATGTGGACAACAACAAATACCTAGGTGTCTGGTTAGACTGTAAACTCTCCTTCCAGACTCACATCAAACATCTCCAATCCAAAGTTAAATCTAGAATTGGCTTCCTATTCCGCAACAAAGCATCCTTCAACTCCCATGCCTGCCAAACATAACCCTTGTAAAACTGACCATCCTACCAATCCTCGACTTCGGTGATGTCATTTACAAAATAGCCTCCAAAACCCTACTCAATAAATTGGATGCAGTCTATCACAGTGCCATCCGTTTTGTCACCAAAGCCCCATATACTACCCACCACTGCGACCTGTACACTCTCGTTGGCTGGCCCTCGCTTCATACTCGTCGCCAAAACCCACTGGTTCCAGGTCATCTACAAGACCCTGCTAGGTAAGTCCCCCTTATCTCAGCTCGCTGGTCACCATAGCAACACCTACCTGTAGCACGCGCTCCAGCAGGTTTATCTCTCTGGTCACCCCCAAAACCAATTCTTCCTTTGCCCGCTCTCCTTCCAGTTCTCTGCTGCCAATGACTGGAACGAACTACAAAAAATCTCTGAAACTGGAAACACTTATCTCCCTCACTAGCTTTAAGCACCAGCTGTCAGAGCAGCTCATAGATTACTGCACCTGTACATAGCCCATCTATAATTTAGCCCAAACAACTACCTCTTTACTACTGTATTTATTTTTGCTCCTTTGCACCCCATTATTTCTGTCTCTACTTTGCGCTTTCTTCCACTGCAAACCAACCATTCCAGTGTTTTTAGTTTTTATTTTACTTGCTGTGTTGTATTTACTTCGCCACCATGGCCTTTTTATATTTTTATTTATTTATACATATATTTGTTTGCCTTCACCTCCCTTATCTCACCTCACTTGCTCACATTGTATATAGACTTATTTTTTTTTCACTGTATCTTTGACTATATGTTTGTTTTACTCCATGTGTAACTATGTGTTGTTGTATGTGTCGAACTGCTTTGCTTTATCTTGGCCAGGTCGCAATTGTAAATGAGAACGTGTTCTCAATTTGCCTAACTGGTTAAATAAAGGTTAAATAAAAAAATAAAAAAGTAGTAACCAAAAAAGTATTAAACAAATCAAAATATATTTTATATTTGAGATCCCTCAAAGTAGCCACCCTTTGTCTTGATGACAGCTTTGCACACTCTTGGCATTCTCTCAACCAGCTTCATGTGGTAGTTACCTGGAAGGCATTTCAATTAACAAGATCATTTGTGGAACTTCTTTCCTTCTTAATGCGCTTGAGCCAATCAGTTGTGTTGTGACAAGGTAGGGTGGTATACAGAAGATAGCCCTATTTGGTAAAAGACCAAGTCCATATTATGGCAAGAACAGCTCAAATAAGCAAAGAGCAACAACAGTCTATCATTACTTTAAGACATGAAGGTCAGTCAATCCGGAACATTTCAATAACTTTGAAAGTTTCTTCACGTTTCTTCTAGAGGAGACTGTGTGAATCAAGCCTTCATGGTCGGATTGCTGCAAAGAAACTACTAATAAAGGACCGCAATAATAAGAAGAGACTTGCTTGGGCCAAGAAACACGAGCAATAAACATTAGACAGGTGGAAATCTGTCTTTTGGTCTGTTGAGTCCAAATTTGAGATTTTTGGTTCCAACCGCCGTGTCTTTGTGTGACGCAGAGTGGGTGAATGGATGATCTCCACATGTGTGGTTCCCACCGTGAAACATTGAGGTGGAGGTGTGATGGTGTTTTGCTAGTGACACTGTCTGTGATTTATTTAGAAGTCAAGGCACACTTAAAACATCTTCGGGCTAGGGGGCGGTATTTTCATGTCTGGATGAAAAGCGTGCCTTAAAGTAAACTGCCTGCTACTCAGGCCCAGAAGCTAGGATATGCATATATATGCATATATATATATGCATATTGGTAGATTTGGATAGGAAACACTCTAAAGTTTCTAAAACTGTTAAAATTATGTCTGTGAGTATAATATAACTTATTTGGCAGGCGAAACCCCGAGGACAAACCATCCAGGCCCCAAAAAAATTGAGGTGACTATGTTTTCAGTATTTCTAGGTGAATCTAGATTTCTGAGGCATCTGGTTGCAGTTCATATGGCTTCCACTAGATGTCAACAGTCTTTAGAAATTGGTTGATGTTTTTCCTTTGAGAAATGAAGAAGTAGCCATTTCCTTTCTGGGTGTATAGCCAAGTGGACTGTTTTGTTTTGGGGGCGCGACCTGAAGCTCGCTCCACTTTCATTTTATCCGCTATTGAATGCAGTTTATCCCGTCTTAAATTTTATCGATTATTTACATTTTAATTAAAATATCTAAAGTTGGATTAGGAAAGTTGTTTGAAATGTTTGGACAAAGTTTATAGGTAACTTATTAGATATTTTGTAGTCATGTTGGGCGAGTTGGCACCGGTATTTTTCTGAATCAAATGCGCCAAATAAATGGACATTTTGGAGATATAACGACGGAATTAATCGAACAAAAAGACCATTTGTGATGTTTATGGGAMATATTGGAGTGACAACAGAAGAAGCTCTTCAACGGTAAGGCAGGAATTATATCATTATTTCTGAGTTTTGTGTCGTGCCTGGCAGGTTGAAATATGATTGTCATGTGTTTGTTTGATGGGGTGCTGTCCTCAGATAATCGCATGGTTTGCTTTCGCCGTAAAGCCTTTTTGAAATCTGACACAGGTGGCTAGATTAACCAGAAATTAAGCTTTAATTTGGTGTATTGCACTTGTGAATGTATGAAAGTTAAATATTTCTAATAATACATTTAAAAAAATGCTCTCTGCAATTTCACCGGATGTTGTCGAAACGTTCCGCTAGCGGAACCCCCAGCCTTAACAGGTTTTAACCAGGTCAGAGTCTGAAAGGCTCGAGGTCAGGGCAGGCTGAACAGGCCGGAAACGGAGGGCTAGAAAACAGAGACTAGGAAAACCAGGAGCCCGGAAAAACATACTGCTGGTAGGCTTGATAAGACATGACCAACTGGCAACAGACAAACAGAGAACACAGGTATAAATACACTGTGGATAATGGGGAAGATGGATGACACCTGGAGGGGGGTGGAGACGAGCACAAAGACAGGTGAAACAGATCAGGGTGAGACAGTATCCCCCCTCCAGGGGCGCCACCGGGTGTCCTCCCTGGACGCTTACCTGGTTGACCGGGGTGCCGGCGTTGGAACTCGGCGATGAGGGCCGGGTCCAGGATGTCCTTAGTAACCTTTCACGAGCTCTCCCCGGATCCGGGAGCACCCCCACACCCCCCACACACTAATTAGCATACCTAGCATAGCTTCAAAAGTAGTAGTAGCATCTAAATATCATTAAATCACAAGTCCAAGACACCAGATGAAAGATACACATCTTTGAATAAAGCCACCATTTCAGATTTTTAAAATGTTTTACAGGGAAGACAAAATATGTAATCTATTAGCTAAACACGTTAGCAAAATACACCACTATTCTAACTCCATCAGTTTCTTACTCCTTCAGGTGCTATCACCAATTCGGCTCAACTAAGATATTGATATCCACTAACCAAGAAAAAACCTCTTCAGATGACAGTCTGATAACATATTCATGGTATAGGATAGTTTTTGTTAGAAAAAAGTGCATATTTCAGGTAGAAATCACAGTTTACAATTGCACCCACCATCACAAATCGACTAGAATTACTAGTATAGAGCAACGTGTATGACCAATTTACTATCATAAAACATTTCATAAAAATAGACAAAGCATAGCAATGGAAAAGACCCAGTTCTTGTGATTTCAGACCATATTTCAGATTTTCTAAGCGTTTTTCAGCGAAAACACAATAAATCGATAAGTTAGCATACCACATGAACAAAACGTTACCAGAGCATCGATTCCAGCCAAAGAGCGCTATAACGTAATCACCGCCAAAATATATTAATTTTTTCACTAACCTTCTCAGAATTCTTCCGATGACACTCCTGTAACATCATTTTA
>NC_036854.1:53575907-53600301 GCF_002910315.2 Salvelinus sp. IW2-2015 | reverse complement strand
GTTAAACAGAACTGATATTTCAAGCGAAAACCGGACAAAAATCTAAACCGGAGGTGTATTTTTTTTGAAACCTCACAGTTCTGAGGCCTGTCTAACGAGCATTTAAAGGGATATCAACCAGATCTTTTTCTATGGCTTCCCTAGGGTGTCAACAGTCATTAGACAAAGTTTCAGGCTTTTATTTTGAAAAATGAGCGTGAAGGGGCACATTGCGTAAGTGGATAGGTGGGGGCTCTCAGAGTGAGCTCTGCGTAACAGAGAAATGCGGCCATTGTTCCTCCCGTTCGTAATGAATAAGCAACACTCTCAGTTGATATATTATCGAATAGACATTTGAAAAACAATCTTAGGATTCATGATAAAAAACATTTGACATGTTTCTGTGGAATTTATGGATATTATTTGGCATTTTCGTATGCGTTTTGGCGAATGCTCTTTACGGTGGATTTTGGCGCATAACGAACCAAACGAACGGGAGGTATTTGGATATAAAAGTAATATTAATCGAACATAAAGAACATTTGTTGTGTAACTGGGAGTCTCGTGAGTGGAACCACCCGAAGATTATCAAAGGTAACCGATTAATTTGATTGCTTTTATAACTTTCGTGGCCAAGCCAAGCAAGCTAATATAAGGCTAAGCTAATGTAGCATAGAATGCTACACTCACAAAAGCTTGGATTTCTTCCGCTGTAAAATATATTTTCAAAATCTGACACGATAAGTGGATTAAAACCTTTTGTCAATAGGGGGGTGCTGTTTTCACTTTGTAAAAAATCGTGCCCAAATTAAACTGCCTCGTACTCTATTCTAGCTCGTACAATATGCATATTATTATTACTATTGGATAGAAAACACTCTCAAGTTTCTAAAACCGTTTGAATTATATCTGTGAGTAAAACAGAACTAATTTTGCAGCAAACTTCCTGACAGGAAATGAAAAACCTGAAATCGAGGCTCTGTTCCAGGGCCTTCCTATTAATTTGCCTGAAATCTATGGATATACATGCACTTCATACGCCTTCCACTAGATGTCAACAGGCAGTGGGAGGTGGAATGGGGTGTCTAGCTTGATCTGAGGTCGAACAAGAGCTTTTGGAACGACGTGTCTGGAAATGTCATTGTCTTCGAAGGCGCGAGAAGGAACCCCAGATTGCCTTCTGAATAGCTTTCGGTATACACGGTAGATATCTCCGGCTCTGATTTTATTTGATAGATGTGATAAAAACATCACAAAGTAGTTTTTTTCAACCGAGTTGTATCAGTTTATTGAACGTTTATTGCGAGTTTTGGAATTTTCTTTTCTTTGCGTCAGGTGAAGTTGGGGACGTTTGCGCCACATGGCTAGCTATGGTTGCTAATTCGACAGGAGAAGAGGACATTCTAAAACCAAACAACGATTATTCTGGACCAAGGACTCTTTGTACAAGATTCTGATGGAAGCTCAGCAAAAGTAGGAACCATTTATGATGTTATTTCGTATTTCTGTGGAAAATGTTTAGTCCTATTTTCCGCCCTTATTGCGGGCGCTGTCTCGCTATAACGTAAGCTGTTTGTTATGGTAAAGTTATTTTAAAAAATCTAACACGGCGATTGCATTAACAACAAGCTAAACTGTGTTTTTGGTATATTTCACTTGTGATTGCATGATTCTAAATATTTT
This sequence comes from Salvelinus sp. IW2-2015, assembly GCF_002910315.2. Lineage (NCBI taxonomy): Eukaryota > Metazoa > Chordata > Actinopteri > Salmoniformes > Salmonidae > Salvelinus > Salvelinus sp. IW2-2015. The sequence goes on along the minus strand of NC_036854.1, from coordinate 53,598,639 downwards.
TAGGAATATTTTTTTATCTGATACGTTTGGAAATTTCTCTCTTCCGTTCAGGACCTGAATGAGGCACACTTTTTTTCTTCATGACGCACAACCCAAATGGCGTTTTTTTGTGATGAAAGTAATATTTATCGAACAAAAAGAAGATTTGTTGTGTAACTGGGAGTCTCGTGAGTGGACACGTCTGAAGATTATCTAAGGTAAGCCATACATTTTATTGCTTTTCACTCTTTCGTGACATGCTGATTTGGGATTAGCTGATTTAGCATTAAAAGCTACACTCACAAAAGCTTGGATTTCTTTCGCTGTAAAATATATTTTCAAAATCTGACACGAAACGTGGATTAACAACAAGCTAAGCTGTGTTTTGCTATATTTCACTTGTTATTGCATGATTATAAATATTTTTAGGATCTTTTTGAATTTGGCGCGCCTGCAATTCAGTGGTTGTTTAGGATCCCGGATACGGTATGGGTATTGAGTATAGCTGTAGCTACCTAAAGCATCTGAATGTTTACCTGGTCCGCTAGCCCGCCTATTTTTGTGTCGGAGTGACCTCAGGTGCTCCAGCGCAGTTTGACACTGTATGTAGTCGATTGAGTGCTGACAGACTTTGCAGAAAAGTACTCCTCCATCCTCGTACAGTTCAGCTGGAAACTCCCTGGCCCTGTCCCTGGCTGTTATTCTGGTCGTCACTCACACAGGGGAGGGGCTACAGTGGGGAGAGTGGGCTACACCTCTGGCTATACTTTCCGTTGTTTGAAATACATGAATGAAAACAGAGGGAAGACTTAAATTCATCAACAAGTCAATATTATTTGACTTCGCTATCAGCTGGCAGCTTATTTTTAGTTTTAGAATCCTATGCATCATATTTGAAATTCCGCAGATTTTAGTCGGAATTCTGCGTGCGCGGATTCCACTCTGGTCTACTTATGGGTTATGTTTAGGGTTTGGGTTACAGTGTTAGGGATAGATGTAAGGTTAGGGTTATAAGGATTTGGGATTAGGGAAAATAGGATTTTGAATGGAAATACATTTTAGGTCCACACATGCATGTTCCAAGATGGTGGACTGAACACAGTGGTGCAGATTGCCTCAAGATAAAAACGTAATATTCAATATCACTGAAGTTTCACTAAATATTAGCACTTCATTCACTCGTGGGTAATAACATTCAATCTGGGCAACAACACAAACGTATCATAAGGCTTGAGAAATGTATCGACAAATATTACGAAAGCAAGCAACACTTAAAAATGACGGAGAGCAAACAAGGAGAATCAATCTCCAAAAGAAAACGCAACTCTTCGACGGATACAGACGATTTATGCTTTTCACCAACAGGACTGGTAAGGGTGGAAAGCGATCTGTTAAAGTCGATAAATGACAAACTGGGCATACTTGAAGTAGTCAGAAAAGATAAAAAGGAGTTGAAGGCGAGCCTCAAAATGAGTGACGAAAAAGCTGCGACAATGGAGATGAAAAAAAAGCTAAAAGGGACAGTCAATACGATAGAAACGGACATTAACTTCTCACGAGTCACCAACCCTGATCCGGTAGCACCCCCCACCCCCACCCCACTGAGTAGCATAGCTAGCATAGCGTCACAAGTAACTTGTAGCATCTAAATATCATTAAATCACAAGTCYAAGACACCAGATGAAAGATACAGGTCTTGTGAATAAAGCCACCATTTCAGATTTTTWAAATGTTTTACAGGGAAGACACAATATGTAAATCTATTAGCTAACCACGTTAGCAAAGGACACGATATTTTTACCAGGCAGATTCGGCTAGGCGCCCACGGCCAGTTCACATGCACAACAGATATGATATAACATCGTAAATTGGGTCTTACTATGGCTGATCTTTCATCAGAATGTTGATCAAAGTGTCCTTTGTCAAGATGAGTCGTTGGTTCYGTTCAGAATTGTTCCTTGCCCACTCCATTTAGCACAGGTACCGGTCGAGTGGCACGGATTTCTCAAACGTAAATACAATCCGACAACGGAACACCGCAAAACTCCCGGAAAAATTCAAATAATCTGAATAAACTATATTGAAAAAACATACATTACGATGATATGGTCACATGTATCAAACAAAATTCGACACGGAGATAGTTTTCATACATAACGCCAGCAAAACAGTACACAATCGCAGCTCAAATTCGAGCGATTCAGTAAACCGGAAGTTGTCGGTCACGCCAAAGAAATGGGTCCTATTTCACGTCAGTCCCAGATAAACAAAGAATTTCTCCTCTGACGTCCTCTTGACAACCAGAGGAAGGCGAATGAAGTGTGTTTCTGGTCATAGGGGGCACGACCATATATAGGCAGAGCTTTGAAGCCAGCATAACACATCTTGATTTTATGTTCTTGGTCATGGAAAGTGCTGTGRAATGACTTCTGTATCACTCAGAGACAAAATTGAAACGGTTTTAGAAACTAGGGATTGTTTTCTTTCCAATGGTATTATTTATATGCATATAGTAAGAGCAATAATTGAATAAGAGGCAGTTTAATCTGTAGAGCAAATTATGCTAATGCGAAAATAGCACCCCCTGTATTCTCAAGAGGTTTTAAGAACTGAAAAAGGAGGACATATTTCTGAGAGGAGCGTTACTTTATCAAACAGCTGTAACTGTATATGCATTCGTAAATCATGTCCTTTCTTGTCCTTTCTTGAGTTGGGCTCTGGGATGTAACAACCTTTGAGCATCTGAGCTTATGATTGTGGTGGAAAGGGGTTGAGTGTGTAAGAGTATGTGTGTTGTGTATGAATATGTATCCCGCATCTGTTGCTAGGGGGTAAGGATGTTAGGGACAATATAGTATGAATCACAATAATTGCTGGCTAAAATAATAATTGCTTGACAAAAATGTAATGCTTTGGAAATCCTGGTTATAGGTATCAATCCTTTTGTAACGGCTGTTTGAAGAAGAGGACCTAGGTGCAGCGTGGTACGTGTTCATGATTTTTAATAGCGCTGAACACTAAAACAAAAAATAACAAAGCGGAACAAACGAAACAGTTCTGTCTGGTGCAGACACACAAAACAGAAAAAAACTACCCACAAAACACAGGTGGGRAAAAGGCTACCTAAGTATGGTTCTCAATCAGAGATTGATAGACAGCTGCCTCTGATTGAGAACCACACCCGGCCAAACACAAAATATTATTATGCATATTAATTGTTAATGATGGAAATTAAGATACAAGATTTTTTAATATACATATATAGTTTTTAATAGCTATCTATAAAGCAAATTGAGGGGAAAGCATTGGAAATGCTTTTAGCGGTTGATCTGCTTCTGTTCTGTGTGTGGCCTGTGCACTTTTGAAGGATGGATCCTGGCCTCTCGGGGGGCCTAGGGATCCAGGGGGACGGGGTGGCCTGCTGGTCACTGGGATAACAACCTAACTTGGGATGGTGAGGGGCTTTAGTGGGTGGAATAGTGGAGAACAATTGGAGGGTTACTTAGTAGCAATGCAAATATCATGGTACAGCAATATGGACACTCAATCACTATGGTACTTTTGTAATGGTAAATTTACAAACATATACTATGATAAATAGATTTGAAAATTGTATCTCATTATGGTAATTGGTGAAATAAGTATAGCCAGTGAGAATTGTAATTGCTTAGCAGATAATAAGAAAATACAACAAATATTTACCTGGCTTAAAGAGAAGGAATATAATATACAGTATATTGTTTATAGGAAACTCATTCAACAATTGTAGATGTTGTTCTCCCATGGGCAAAGAAACTCAAAAATTGTGATATTAATTAACAGTAATTTTGATCCGAATGTGCAAATTGTCTAAACAGATCCGTAAGGTAGATGGATGATTTTACGTATCTTATTGGGCCATAAACATATATGGCTCGTTAACCTTTACGGACCAAATAAAGATGATCCACTTTTCTTTGAAAATATATATAATAAATGATCAACCATACAACCTGTCATAGAGCGTATGTGTAAGCGTCCTGTGTGTAGCTGGTGTAGAGAGTCAGGCGCAGGACAGCAGATATGAGTAATCAACGATCTTTACTCAAAAAGACAAATATATAAAATAAACTCACGAGCCAAAAAAGACGGAACAAATTACAAAAAACAATCACTCACAAACACAACATGGGGAACAGAGGGTTAAATAATAAACAAGTAATTGGTTGAGTGAAGCCAGGTGTGTAAGACAAAGACAGAACAAATGGAAAATGAAAAGTGGATCGGCGGTGGCTAGAAAGCCGGTGATGTCGACCGCCGAACGCCGCCCGAACAAGGAGAGGGACCGACTTCGGCGGAAGTCATGACAGTATGACACTGAAACAAATGATTGATTGAAGAAAGACTCTTTATTCTACCCTGACCTGTTCACCGGACGTGCTACCTGTCCCAGACCTGCTGTTCTCAGTAGAGATAGAGATACTCTGAATGATCGGCTATGACAAGCAAAATTACATTTACTCCTGAGGTGCTGACCTGTTGCACCCTCTACAACCACTGTGATTATTATTAYTTGACCCTGCTGGTCATCTATGAACATTTGAACATCTTGGCCATGTTCTGTTATAATCTCCACCCGGCACAGCCAGAAGAGGACTGGCCACCCCTCATAGCCTCGTTCCTCTCTAGGTTTCTTCMTAGGTTCCGGCCTTTCTAGGGAGTTTTTTCTAGCCACCGTGCTTCTACACTTGCATCGCTTGATCTTTGGGGTTTTAGGCTGGGTTTCTGTAGAGCACTTTGTGACATCAGCTGATGTAAGGGCTTTGTACAATCAATCTAATTAATTTATCTCTTCAAGGTAAAGTCAAAAATCCTGAAACCAAAGAGAATGTTGGATTGAGTAGCGCATTCCGTTTGCCAACAATACTTTGACATAAGGCGCCAAAGTTGACTGCTTGTTGCGCACGCCAGTTACTAAAATGTTGTAACTTGGTAACAATGTTTCTACCGTGTATAAAGCTGCCCATTTAAACATACATGGTCTAGCAATGTGAAATGTATTATTAGAATAACGATCAAAGTATTAGTAGAGTATAAYCATAGCATTTAACCTACCTCTGTCTGAAGCGCCAAAATAACACATGTGGTAGAAATGTGTTTTGGGGCTTTCATGATGGAACATACCTAGCTGAAGGGAGTTCCTGGAAAAAGTACTTAGGTGCTCAGTTGGTTTTTGCCTGGGGGAGAGCAGGCTGGGCTGGGCAGTTTGTCAAAGGCAAAGATTTGTTGCCGGAATAGTTTATACTGGACAATATGTTGGATTTATTCAAGTCTTTGTCAATGTCCTGTTTGTTGTTTTCCTTACAAAGTGTATTGGCCAATTAGTCCTGAACCTGTTAATATTGTAAATAAATGCCTCTGAGAGAGGTGAGCACCAGAACTTTGACAAAGACTTGAATAAATCCAACATACTGCCTGTCACCTCACTGTCCGATTGGCCGCTTCGGTTTCTGCTTCACGCAAGCAATACAAGACTATTATGGTGGGAGATTACAATACTGTTTTAAATACCTCAATGGACTGTAAATAAAATCACACTACAAATGATCACCCTCATGCTCTTAAGGAAATTRCGAATGCCATGAATATATTGGATATATGGAGGATTAAATATCCTGACCTAGTGAGTTATAAACTCAGCAAAAAAAGAAACGTCCTCTCACTGTCAACTGCGTTTATTTTCAGCAAACTTAACATATGTAAATATTTGTATGAACATAACAAGATTCAACAACTGAGACATAAACTGAACAAGTTCCACAGACATGTGACTAACAGAAATTGAATAATGTGTCCCTGAACAAAGGGGGGGGGATCAAAATCAAAAGTAACAGTCAGTGTCTGGTGTGGCCACCAGCTGCATTAAGTACTGCAGTGCATCTTGTCCTTATGGACTGCACCAGATTTGCCAGTTCTTGCTGTGAGATGTTACCCCACTCTTCCACCAAGGCATCTGCAAGCTCCCGGACATTTCTGGGGGGAATGGCCCTAGCCCTCACCCTCCGATCCAACAGGTCCCAGACGTGCTCAATGGGATTGAGATCCTGGCTATTCGCTGGCCATGGCAGAACACTGACATTCCTGTCTTGCAGGAAATCATGCACAGAACGAGCTGTATGGCTGGTGGCATTGTCATGCTGGAGTGTTATGCCAGGATGAGCCTTAAGGAAGGGTACCACATGAGGGAGGAGGATGACTTCCCTGTAATGCACAGCGTTGAGATTGCCTGCAATGACAACAAGCTCAGTCCGATGATGCTGTGACACACCACCCCAGACCATGACGGACACTCCACCTACAAATCGATCCCGCCCCAGAGTACAGGCCTCGGTGTAACGCCCATTCCTTCTACGATAAACACGAATCCTACCATCACCCCTGGTGAGACAAAACCGCGACTCGTCAGTGAAGAGCACTTTTTGCCAGTCCTGTCTGGTCCAGCGACGGTGGGTTTGTGATCGTAGGCAACATTGTTGCCGGTGATGTCTGGTGAGGACCTGCCTTACAACAGGCCTACAAGCCCTCAGTCCAGCCTCTCTCAGCCTATTGCGGACAGTCTGAGCACTGACAGAGGGATTCTGCGTTCCTCCTGTCACTCGGGCAGTTGTTGTTGCCATCCTGTACCTGTCCCGCAGGTGTGATGTTCAGATGTACCGATCCTGTGCAGGTGTTGTTACACGTGGTCTGCCACTGCGAGGACGATCAGCTGTCCGTCCTGGCTCCCTGTAGCGCTGTCTTAGGCGTCTCACAGTACGGGCATTGCAATTTATTGCCCTGGCCACATCTGCAGTCCCCATGCCTCCTTGTAGCATGCCTAAGGCACGTTCACGCAGATGAGCAGGACCATGGGCATCTTTCTTTGTGTGTTTTTCAAAGTCAGGAGAAAGGCCTCTTTAGTGTCCTAAGTTTTCATAAGTGTGACCTTAATTGCCTACCGTCTGTAAGCTGTTAGTGTCTTAACGACCGTTCCACAGGTGCATGTTCATTCATTGTTTATGGTTCATTAAACAAGCATGGGAAACAGTGTTTAAATCCTTTAAAATGAAGATCTATGAAGTTATTTGGATTTTTTACGAATTATCTTTGAAAGACAGGGTCCTGAAAAAGGGATGTTTCTTTTTTTGCTGAGTTTACATGGTGGAGGCTCAGTCAAGCTAGTCGTCTTGATAACTTTCTTTTATTTAGTTCTCGTTGGCACCACAAGTTAAAAAAGTGTTGATTGGGGACAGAATGCGTTCGGMCCATCAAGTAATTGGCATATACATGAATCTTTCTGAATTTCCATGTGGGCGAGTATATTGGAAATTTAATCAAAGCCTATTGGATGATAACTTGTTTTTAACGAGGACAGAGGAATTTATAACTGAATTGTTCCGACATGGTACAGCAGATCCCCTTATTGTATGGGACACATTTAAATGTTCCTTTCGAGGCCATGCAATTCAGTACTCAGCTCTAAAACAAAAGCAATTTAGGTCAAAAGAGTCCATTTTAACAAAGGAAATAGAAGGTGTAACAGAACAGATAGATAGCAATAAAAACTGTACCATAGAGGCTCAGAATATGTTAGAGGAAAATAAAAGAAATGGAGGAACTTATTCAACAAAGTTCCAGTGTAATATATTATAAAATAAAGCGAACTGGATGGATTATGGGGAAAAATGCCCCAAATTATTTTTCAATCTTCAACATAGGAATGTTACCTAAGAAAATGTATTGAAACGTGTTACAAATGATGGAGTCACCCATGATTCACCAAATTATATGTTGAAAGAAGAAGCAAAGTACTTTAAGCATATTTTTTCATTTCAATCTCTTCCATCTCCTCTAACCAAAKATAATTGTATGGTTTTTTTCTATTAATAATGTAAAATTAACAGCCATACAGAAAGACTCATGTGAAGGCGAAATTACAGAGGAGGACATTTTTGATGCAATTCAAGCCTTTAAGTAAGGGAAAACTCCAGGGCTGGATAGCATACCAGTTCAGGTATAGCAGACTTTGTTTTATATACTCAGAGGACTGTTATTAGCATGTTTTAACCACTCCTATGTAAATGGTGGATTGCTGGACACTCAACAAGAAGGTCTGATTTCATTACTACTGAAACAGAATACAAGTGGTAAATATAAAGATCCAGTCCATAAAAAAAATGGAGGCCCCTTACACTTCAGTGTTGTAATGCAAAAAGTCTAGCAAAATGTATTGCACATTCTAATCAGACAGGTTTATAACATGGGCGAAACATTAGAGATAATACAAGAGAAGTACTGGAAACAATAGAACACTTTGAAAAATCTGGGAAACCAGGCCTGCTATTCATAGTTGACTTTGAAAAGGCTTTTGATAAAGTATGACTGGAGTTTATATATAAATGCCTGGAACATTTACATTTTGGACAATCTCTTATAAAATGGGTTAAAGTAATGTATGGTAACCCTAGGTGTAAAATAGTAAATAGTGGCTACTTCTCAGAAAGTTTTAAACTATCAAGAGGAATAAAACAAGGTTGTCCACAATCTGCATATCTATTTATTATGGCCATCAAAATGTTTGTTRTTAAAATCACATCCAACAATAATATCAAGTGGTTAAAAATCCAGGGCTTAAAAACAAAGGTGTCATTGTACGCTGATGATTCATGTTTTCTTTTAAATCCACAATTTGGATCCCCCCACAGCCTCAGAGACGATCTAGATACTTTTTCTAACCTCTCTGGATTACAACCAAATTATGATGAGTGTACTATATTAGGTATTAGATCACAAAAAAAATTACAACTTTTACATTACCGTGTAGTTTACCAATACAATGGTCTGATGGTGACGTGGACATACTCGGTATACATATCCCAAAATAAATAAATGATCTCACTCCAATACATTTTCATAGAAATGTAGCAAAAATAGATGAGATCTTGCTACCGTGGAAAGGAAAAAACCTGTCTATTTGTGGAAAAATCACCCTGATTCACTCTTTAGTCATATCCCCGTTTACCTATTTGCTTAAGGTCTTGCGGACACCTAGCATACAGTTATTTAAATTATATGAGAAAAACTATTCAATTTTATTTGGAACGGCAAGCCAGACAAAATTAAATGGGCCTATTTATATAATGAATATGAATTYGGAGTGCAGATATTATTAAATATTAAAGCGTTAGACCTCTCACTAAAGGCTGTCTACCTTGCCTCTGGAGTGTGCTTGCAGGGGTCATGCTGGATTGGGCTGAAATGAGGCCCCTGGGGGCAGAACAAAGGGCCCAGGGTGGACACAGTGAGACACAGTGACAGGGGCCTGATGTGATGTACCGTCAAGCGTCCGTTCGTCACCTTTTTCATTTCCTGGGCCACGCCATTGATTCCCTGGGTAGGTGATATTAGTGAGTCGCCCTTTTAATCTGTTACAAAGACCTTGACATGCCGAGCTCCTCCCTGTGGATCCATACAGGGCTGGTCACTTGAGCCAAAATTGAAAATATTACTTTTTCCATTCTCCTTCCTGGCTGTTTCACTAGAACACGGTCACGGTAACCCTCACTTCGTGGTCTAAAGGTTTTCGCACCTTGAAATGTAAATAATCACGATCTCACCAATGGGGTTTTGGTAAAGTAGCTTTATCTCTTGTATTCGCACCATGAGAATATCTTCTGGGGGTAATAATGGTGAAGCTATAATAGGCCTTCAAACAAGGCACCTGGATGTTTGGCTAGAAATTGATACGCATGAGGGTACATTCTAATATGCGTCTTCTGGAAATGTAATAGTATCATAGACGGGGGTTTCATTTGATTTGACCCCAGGTCTTTGATAGCTTAAGAAAAGACATCAGCACTGTGTCTTAACACTAACGGAGCGAGGTGTCATGTAACTTGAGTGGTCCAAGGGACCAGTAACAGCCTGTGAGACCAGGTCAGGCAGTTCATCACAGGAGTAGGGATATTGATTGATGAAGAGTGAGCGAAAGAAAGGCCCCGGATGGAGTGTACTTGGGCAGACAGACTTCGTAGAGGACATCAGCAGCACTCTCAACATTATCCTGATCAAGGAATGGGAAGTTTGAGGACTATTCTCATGACAAACTCAGTCTGATCACTTCAATTGATGTGATGCATTAGAGCCACTTTGTTTGTAGGCTGCAACTAAATGTCATGTTACTTTTCCCTTCTCTGTTCTGTTTTGTTCTGTACATTAATGGTAATAGGATGATTATTCAGTAATAATAATGTCCMATCTCTTCTTGTCCCAGTCTGTAATCACAACATGTTTCAAGCTGACCACCATTGTCCCTGTTCCCAAGTACTCCAAGGTAACCTGCCTAAAATGACTATTACAATGTATCACTCACATCTGTAATTATGAAGTGCTTTGAAAGGCTGGTCATGGCACACAACACCATCATCCCACACTCCAATTTGCATACAGTCCTAACAGATCTACAGATGATGCAATCTCAAATGTACACACTTCCCTCTCCCACCTGGACAAGAGTGGAAATAACTATGTGAGAATGTTGTTCATAGACTACAGCTCAGCGTCCAACASCATAGTCCCTTCCCAAGTTCGGGACCCTGGGACTGAACACCTCCATCTGCAACTGGATCTTGGACTTCCTGACGGGCCGGCCCCAGGTGGTGAAGGTAAGCAACAACAACTCTGCCACTCAGACCCTGAACACGGGATTCCTCAGAGGTGCGTGCTAGGTCCCCTCCTGTACTCCTTGTTCACCCACGACAACGTGGCAATGAACGATTCCAAGTTTGCTGACAACACAACGTTGTAGGCCTGATCACCGAAGGCGATGAGACAACCTACAGGGAGGAGGTCAGAGACTTTGCATTGTGGTGCCACACATGATTACATTGTGTATGTTTATACATACAGTAATTATTATATTTATGTTCTCCCCTTGGATTACAACCTCTTGGTTCACAGCATTCCAATCTTCTTGCTAGGCCTATTCCTACACTTTGCACAAATCCCAACTGTTAAAAATAGACTCAAGAAAAACGATTATATTTATCGTAGTTATTCAGGAGTAACATTAAAACAGAATTTATATGCTTCACCAACATTAGACAATTATACTGAAAACTCTAACTCAAATAGCTGAAATAAGTACATTAAATCAATGAGAAAATAGTAAGATGAACTGATAACTACAACAGCAGTGCAGATGGCAATCTTTTGCTTAGTGCAGAGATTTATTATAGGTTATAAATGTGTAGGGGACTTTAAAGATTCTACAGACTCTGTGACGCAGCAGAAAGATCAGCATACCCCAAATTCAGAACTTGGGAGATCAAATCCCAGGTGGGGTCAATTTGAAAAGTCAGTACTAAGTGATCATGTCAAATGTAATAATATTGTCATTGATTAAATATTTGTACACTATTTTAGATGAACACCCCCATTCCATTTAATGACTTTACTTAAAATGGTTTGGAACACCTGGGATCATCAAAAACCTTCAGGGGACCATGACACAATGTCTCAAGAATGTGCTAAAAACATCCCTAACTATACACCTCCAGGGAACCATGACACAACGTCCAAAGTACATCCTAAAAATTACACTTAACCTCCAGGGGAACATGACACAACGCCCAAAGAACGTCTTCAAAATTTCCCTGGGACAAACCGGGAACTATTAAAAGGTCCCACAGAGAACGATTGTCAAGTCAAATGATGTTTGTCACATGCGCCGAATACAACAGGTGTAGTAGACCTTACAGTGAAATACTTACAAGCCCTTAACCAACAAATGCAGTTTTAAGAAAAATACCTACAAAAAATAAGAAATAAAGTAACAAATAATTAAAGAGCAGCAGTAAAACAACAATAGCGAGGCTATATACAGGGGTACTGTATAGTTGAGGTAATTGAGGTAATATATACATGTAGGCAGGAGTTATTAAAGTGACTATTCATAGATAATAACAGAGAGTAGCAGCAGCGTAAAAGGGGGAGGGCAATGCAAATAGTCTGTGTAGCCATTTGATTAGATGTTCAGGAGTTTTATGGCTTGGGGGTAGAAGCTGTTTGTTCAGGAGTCTTATGGCTTGGGGGTAGAAGCTGTTTAGAAGCCTCTTGGACCTAGACATGTCGCTCCGGTACTGCTTGCCATGCGGTAGCAGAGAGAACAGTCTATGACTAGGGTGGCTGGAGTCTTTGAACATTTTTAGGGACTTCCTCTGACACTGCCTGGTATTGAGGTCCTGGATGGCAGCAAGCATGGCCCGAGTGATGTACTGGGCCGTATGCACTACCCTCTGTATAGTGCCTTGCGGTCGGAGGCCGAGCAGTTGCCATACCAGGCAGTGATGCAACCTCGTCAGGATGCTCTCGATGGTGCAGCTGTAGAACCTATTGAGGATCTGAGGACCCATTTCAGTGTCCTGAGGGAGAATAGGTTGTGTCGTGCCCTCTTCACAACTGTTTTTGTGTGCTTGGACCATGTTAGTTTGTTGGTGATGTGGACGCCAAGAAACTTGAATCTGAGAGCTAGTAAAATGTAAGTCCTGACAACTTCCTAAAAAGATCCTGACGGTTTACAGTGACATCCTGGGCACTTACAGGGAACTAGACAAAGGTCCCCCAGAGTACATTCCCTTGGGACCATCACTTGGCGTCCTAAGGACTAGTAAAATGAAAGTCCTGAAAACGTCCTAAAAAGGTCCTGACATGGTCCTCAGTGAAATCCTGGTAACGTACAGACAACTACGCAGAGGAGGTGACTACAACAACAAATTCCTCCAATGAGAAGCCATGTGGATATATAAATTAAATTCTGTATCCCCACACAGTTTAAACAAAGAACTAGATTTCACCTCCCTCCTATAGGCCAAATTTAAAATAATCTTTTTTTTATACAAGAACACTTTCTATATCAGAATTTGCAAATCATTTATGAGTTAGCCCCATATATTTATGCATTCAAGCCTGATGTCCTTCGTAGTAAGCTACTGTATGAATTTATATAATGTACCAAAGTGAGGGGACACCTAAGGCAATTGATTCATGAATGGTTCACGTCTGATGCCCTCAATTGCCCTTCGTGCATGCTCCCATACCCTATAATTCTGTATTTCTTTGTGACTTTACCTGGTATACAGGTAGACCAGAGATGGCACATTCCTGATTGGCAGATGAGTGGCAACACTGATTTGAAGCTCGTCGGTTGCTCACCTGTGTTCCCTACAAATGCTGTTTCGAATGAAAAAGATTTGTACTTAAACACTGAAGAAGGCTGCAAAGCCGAAATGTATGTGTATGCTATCCCTGATACAGTGAAAAAAAAAAAATGTAAAAAATTAAGTAAGCTTTATGCAATATCTTTTTGATATTGCCATCACACCCTTTTATTTACCTATAGTGATGGGTTTTAGTCACCAACCAAACTTCTGGGAGAGCACAAAGGTCCCATTTTCATTAACTACACAAAAGGTCCCCGGAGAACGTTCCCTTAGGACCATCACGCGTCCTAAGGAATAGTAAAATGGAAGTCCTGAGAACATCCTAAAAAGGTCCTGACATGGTCCTCAGTGACATCCTGGTAACATACAGGGAACTACTCAGAGGAGGTGACCACGACAACCATGTGGATATATAAATTAAATTCTGTATCCCCACACGGTCTATATTTCACCACCCTCCCATATGCCAAATTTAGACTGTTATACAAGAACACTTTCCATATCACGCAACGTCCTAAGGAATAGTAAAATGGAAGTCCCGAGAAAGGTCCCCCCGAGAAAGTTCCCTTGGGACCATCACGCAACATTCTTAGAACGTTTCCAGAATGTCAGTGGGATAACGTCACGCCTAAACCCTTAAGGGACTTAGGAACGTTGCTGAATGTCGTCAGGACATCCCCTGCTTGCTGGGTAGTCACTTTACCCTGCCTTTATGCACATATCTACCTCAAATACCTCGTACCCCTACACATTGATCTGGTACTGTCACTCCCTGTACATAGCTTCATTCTTGTGTATTTTATTCCTCCTGTGTTACTATTTTTGTGATTCTTTTTTAACTCTGCATCGCTGGGAAGGGCTCGTAAGCAAGCATTTCACGGTAAAGTCTACACCTGTTGTATTTGGCTCGTGAAAATTATTTAAAATTAACATTTTATTTTATTTGTGTTTGTTTGGTGTTGTGGTTGCTAATATTCTTAGACACATTTAGTTGTCGTACATACTTGGTGTAGTCAGTGGAAGAGAAGCGCACTGTAAAGCATCACTGTCATTGTCACATAAGGTTGACAATTGGTTTAAGGAACGAGAACAGGGAGTGCGTGCCAGTGTAGACACAAGCTCACATTTGGCAGGTGAAATTAAAAGTCATTTTGAGAAAGTTGAAATGAATGTTAGCTATCAATTGAAGCTTTTAATTAAATAATGGACATATTTCAGGCTGACATGTTTTAATTAAATCATCAATAGTATGGCAACAGTGGCTAATGGTGCAGCAGACACCGCCGAGGTGTCTCTCTCAGCCAGGATAAGGTACCCCCTTCCTTCCTCTATTTTACCGTTGTGCACACATAACATTTAATGCTGGCATTTACAATGTAATATCAGAAACCAGAGATGAGATATATCCTGTTGGATGAATGGTCTATCCTGTTCGGTCTATCTATCATTGTTCAGTCTATCCTCTTCTGATATTGTGATTACTAAAGAGATACAAAGGGCCGGGGTTCCCAGACACACATTATGCCTAGTTCTAGATATAAACACATGTTCAGTGGAGAATCTCCATCTAAAGTGCTTTTTAGTCCAGGAGTAGGCTAAATCGTTGTCTGGGAAACTGACACGGAAAGTGTTGTCATATGACAATTCGATAATGGTTTATGTCATAAGCACATCTTCTAGACATTTGTTTGGCTTTCAGAGTTAGCTCTTTTACATGGGTTAGTGAAAGTAACGGTGAAGTCATTTCTGTCCAGTCCGTTGTGTGTTCAAGTGTCACCGATATCTATGAATTAATTAAGCAAGCTACACAGTTTTGAGAGTCGAAAACAAACCAAACAAAACTTCACCGACAGCAACACACATCACACTTTTCCATTGTGCATTTGTCGAAGAATACACAACACCTTTTTCATTAGCAACATACACTTTAAACTGTTCCCGCTTTTGTGCCCCACCCTCCCCCCATTCTGCCTTGAAATAAGATAATGGAGAGAAAAAAATGAAAGAATCCATCATTCAAAGTGGAAAAGGGTAATTTGGCTCGCTCCTCCTGACAGCTTTACCACTTTGTGTGGTATTCTGTTTTAATTGGCAATCACGAATTAACTGAATGAGAGGCCCGTTCATTGCTGCTGTCTCTTTCTCGTCGCTGCTTTTAATTGTGTGGACTTGATGGTTTCCTCAGCTAAGGGCAGACAATACATTCTCATGATTGGCAACTCATTTGTTGACATGTAATTAGACTGGAGCACTTCCCAAACACACAACTGTTGTCTAACAGCGAACCCTAATCTTTTATCAGGCAGGCCTTTTTAGATTTCCTTTTTTTTATAATGAGAGTGATGATATACTGTCATGACAATACAATAAATTAAAATAGCTACTTACGAGTTCCACGTTAATGTAATGTATCCGCCGTGTAGCAATAGTCATCTACAGGTTGGAGAGTGATTACCTGTTCATGGTGTCAAAAGAGTCATTACGGAATTGATTTATGACCCACGTCAGGTGCTCAGGCTTGACACCTTATGTCCCGCCCCCTTAAACATTTATGATATTCATTGGTGGGTTTATAGGTGCTCATAAGTAATCTAAGATTTGGCAACATTGATTCACCGCAAACATGCACGCACATACACACACACCATAGGCACACACACACACACACACACACACACACACACACACACACACACACACACACACACACACACACACACACACCAACACACACACACACACACACACACACATACACAAACACGTCTACCCCAAAATCCTTGGGGAGGGTAGTTCTTGTATTTTTCTGAAACAGATTGAGCTTTTTCCAACAGACCGAGTAGCGCACAAGAAGGAGGGGGGGATATGGTTAGGATAATTACAAATATTCAAAGGTGCATCACTTCCCTGCCAAATCATAATGCATTGTTTATGATTGTGATGACACTCCCTAGGGCACTCAGTAGTCTCCCTATAATTTTACATATAGGGTCAAATGTTAAAAGTTTTCTCCATTCTCCATCAATAAAAAAATAAGAAATAAGGAATTAAACATGAAGGTGTAAATAAATATTTTGTGTCTCCAGGACGCAGCACTTTCTACACTCCTGTAGCCAGCCTAAAGAAGTCTTCCTGAAGCCTTTTGTAAATGAAYAGATCTCTTCTAAAGCCACCTCCACATTCGGTTCCTTCTGCGAACGGAGGTAGGAAGGGTGAAAAGTATTTAAGCAGTTTCTCAGTGCAGCAATATGTCACAGTGAGGGATGCATAATTACCCGACCTCCCGAGTTGCTGTTTTAACTTACAGCTAGTTTCCCCTCCAGATGACGACGCTCACACTGCGCACAGCTCTGGGGGTGAAAAAAGTGTGTTTGGGACTCCTTTGTACTCTTGCACTAAGGGTTTAAGACTTATACAATAGCGTGGTAATGAACTGTTCTCCCCTCTCTTTATGCTCAAAGGATAGAGATCAGTAAACAGACCCAGTGCCTGAGCTGTATCTTGAATGATATGGTAAATGTGATATTTTCGAAACCCTGTCACAAGCTATTCAGAACCATTTAGGTGCTAGTATCTCAACTAAGCCTCCTCTTTCCTCTGCCCCTCGTCAGATTCCCCCACAAGGTTTTGAAAAAAGGTATACATCTATTTGAAGACATCACACAGATGATGTCAAATCTGTGAGGGACACTTGTCCATGGTTCCCCAACTGTCGGCGCTGTGGTTTTATTTGGCCCCTCAAGTTCTGAGCAAAGAAATAATAATGTATAAATAATGTATACATATACAGTACAAGTCAAAAGTTACTCATTCCTGTAACGTCTGCTTCCAACTCACACTCTCAAACACATAGATCCCCTGAACGCAGCTCACTTTCCAGCCCACTTTCCAGCTCACACTCTCAAACACATAGATCCCCTGAACGCAGCTCACTCTCCAGATCCCAATCACCTGAATTCTGATCACCTGTTCACACACCTGTATGTCATTTACACACACTATTTAGTTCAGTTCTTTGCACCCCATCATTGTGAGGTATTGTTTGTTTGATACACATTTCTATTCGGAGTGCTGGGTTTTCCGTATTAGTCCTCCCGTATCGTAGTTTTTGGCCATCCTCACTAACGATGCCTTTTTGCCTATTCCTGCCTGTACTTTTGCCTATCGGATTTCCTGTCATCAACCTCTTCCCTGATCTCCCGGACTACGTTATTAGCCTTTTCCCTGCCTGTACTGTTACCTTTTTGGACCCCCTGTGTATGACCTTCTGCCTGCCCCTGGACCCAGCTACCTGCCTCCTGTGGTCCTTTACAAATGAACACCTGCGCTTGAAACCAGCTCTCTGTCTCCCATTATATTCATTACAATTCCAGGGTTTTCCTTTTTTTCTACATTGTAGAATAATAGTGAAGACAACAAAACTATGAAATAACACATATGTAATTATGTAGCAAATATTTTATATTTGAGATTCTTGAAAGTAGCCACCCTTTGCCTTGACAGCTTTGCACACTCTTGGCATTCTCTCAACCAGCTTCATGAGGTAGTCACTTGGAATGCATTTCAATTAGCAGGTGTGCCTTGTTAAAAAACCAAATCCATATTATGGCAAGAACAGCTCAAATAAGTAAAGAGAAATGACAGTCCATTTTACTTTAAGAGATGAAGGTCAGTCAACCCAGAACATTTCAAGAACTTAAAGTTTATTCAAGTGCAGTCGCAAAAACCATCAAGCGCTACATGATGAAACTGGCTCTTATGATGACCGCCACAGGAAAGGAAGAACCAGAGTTCTCTGCTGCAGAGGATACGTTTATTAAGAGTTACCAGMCTCAGAAATTGCAGCCCAAATAAATGCTTCATAGAGCTCAAGTAACAGACACATTTCAACATCAAGTGTTCAGAGGAGACTGCGTGAATCAGGCCTTCATKGTCGAATTGCTGCAAAGAAACCCCTACTGAAGGACACCAATAAGAAGAAGAGACTTGTTTGGGCCAAGAAACATGAGCAATGGAGATTAGACCGGTGGAAATCTATCCTTTGGTCTGATGAGTCCAAATTTTAAATGTTTGGATCCAACTGGTGTGTCTTTGTGAGATGCAGAGTAGGTGAACGGATGATCTCCACGTGTGGTTCCCACAGTGAAGCATGGARGAGGAGATGTTATGGTGTGGGGGTGATTTTCTGGGGACACTGTCAGTGATTTATTTAGAATTCAAGGCACACTTAACCAGAATGGCTACCACGGCATCCTGCAGCGATATGCCATCCCATCTGGTTTGCGTTTAGTGGTCCTGTTTATCAACAGGACAATGACCCAACACACCTCCAGGCTGTGTAAGTGCTATTTGACCAAKAAGGAAAGTGATGGAGTGCTGCATCAGATAACCTGGCCTCCACAATCACCAGACCTCAACCCAAATTAGATTGTTTGGGATGAGTTGGACTGCAGAGTGAAGAAAAAGCAGTGCTCAGCATATGTGGGAACTCCTTCAAGACTCCTGAAAAAGCATTCCAGGTGAAGCTGGTTGAGAGAGTGCCAAGAGTGTGCAAAGCTGTCAACAAGGCTGGCTACTTTGAAGAATCTCTAATATTTCATATATATTTTGATTTGTTTAACTCTTTTTTTGGTTACTACATGATTCCATATGTGTTATTTCATAGTTTTGATGTCTTTACTATTATTTTACAATGTGTAAAATAGTAAAAATAAAGAAAAACCCTTTAAAGAGTTGGTGTGTCCAAACTTTTGACTGGCGCTGATTCATTGTTGACATAATAGACTGTAAAAACACCAGGAAATCATCTCCAATTGATTTACATTTTTTTAAATCTATTCCCACACATAATAGAAAGGCACATGATCGCACACAAATGGAAGCAAGGTTTAAAATGATTATATCTGTTTGGCCTTCTTGCGGTCAATTTGCAGTCTGCAAATTAGTTGATGATCCTTGACCTAGATGCTTCTCTATCATTGGCGTGACATTCCCATAAAACAGGTTAACATCAACTAATGAGACCTTTTTAACATTACCCCAATCATGGTCCATCCATTGTATTTGCCAGCCACCTTTAATGGATAATGTATTATATGTGTAAGAACCAAAGGTGAAAATGAGCAATGTACATAATGAGGACATTATTCATTGTTCCTCTGGTGAAAATATTTGTCCCACTAATGCAGGTCAGATATTGAGTGCTGTATTCTAAATGTGGTGTTGTATGGAGTCTAATTTGACTCAGTGTTTAAGATGATTATGAATTTGTTGCTATGCTACGATCACACCCTGATCTGTTTCACCTGTCTTTGTGCTTGTCTCCACACCCTCCAGGTGTCGCCCATCTTCCTCATTATCCCCAGTATATTTATGCCTGTGTTCTCTGTTTGTCTGTTGCCAGTTCGTTTTGTTTCGTCAAGTCTACCAGCGTTTTCCCCTGTGCTCTTGTCTGTTTTTAATTCCTGTTTTCTATCTTTCCTGGTTTTTGACCATTCTGCCTACCCTGAGCCTGCCTGTCGTTCTGTGCCTTGTCACACCACCCTGGATTACTGACCTCTGCCTGCCTGCCATTCCGTACCTTTCGGACTCTGCTCTGGACTACTGTCTATTGCCTGCCCCCCTGTTTTTATAATAAACTTTTGTTACTTCGAAACATTCTGCATCTGGGTCTTCTCTTGAGCCTTGACAGCTACCTTTATTTGCCAGATAATTCCTCCTCTGATTCCATCATGTTCAGAGCTCACACTTGGCGAATGTGTTGTACTGTCACTATAGTAGGTTTATTCACAACTGCCCTCCCATGACAGTCCATCCATAATGAGTGGCCGGTCCTCTTTCACCCCAGTTTATTGTTTGGTTTCTTGGCCTGTGTTCACCCCTTGGATTTCACTCTGTCACGTCTGGCAGCAAGTGATAAATGTGACATTACGCCATCTGAGGATCATTAAATGTCACGTCCTGCCGTGACAGCAGAACGTTCTGGCAGAAAGTCAATATTGAGGGGGAGGAGGGGAAGGGGGATGTGAGAGGACGCAGTGCCCGCTGGGACAGCACACTGGGAGGGATCAATAGCTCATGTAACACCCCCATGATGCCCACAGCTGCACAGCACCACAAACCCAAGATCCACTCGCACCACTACCACACCACCACTTACACACACTCTCCCCTCTCTGCCAGAAGGATATCCAGCTGCTTGGATGACCTGTGTTCATCTATAAATGACCTCCACATCTGATTTGGAAATAGATGTCTACTTCAGGTTAGAATTGGAACAAGGTGCAAGAAAATAGAACATTGTTGTCCTATTCAATTATGAATTTAATATGTATTACTATAAGCAGTAGTAGCACTGGCAGTATCTGCATTAATAATCCTTAAAAATGAGCAAATTCTATTTTACACTTATCACAGTTATGGTATGTATTTAAATCTAGCAAGACATAAACGTGTTCATCAAGTGCCCTTATGGGCCATTATGTGGCCTTCATTGTGAGATGCACTGTATTGTTTAGTATTGATCATTTGGGGGACTCGCTATATTGTACCTTGACCAGGTGAATGACATCTAGACTCCCCACTGATTCTATTCCTCTCCCCTGACAACATAGATCATGCTCTCTCACACATCCCTCAAAGCAGAGGAGAAAACATTGATTATGTTGACAGGTGAAATAGAGAGCAGCTTAAGTAACATATCAAGTGAAGAGGGAAGCATGCTGATTGGTCCCTTGATTCCGCAAGTTTGGTTGGTTCCACCGTTCAGGTAAACATGGATTGAGAGGACAATCACAAAAGCATGAGAAGAGACAAGGCAACCGTGGAGAGGGTAGTAGGACAATAGGAAAGAAGATACAAGTGACATTACCTTTTAATTTGAAGAGAACAAACTATGGGCTCCTGTCAGCCATCGTATGGCTTTATCATGATGCAATGTGTTAGCATCATGTATAACATCAAAGCACCACTGCTTGATGTGTTAACATGCTATGAATCAAGTATCAATATATTACAAAACCAATGAAGACAGTCCAGATGCTGTGCATCAAAAACATTTAAAATTAGTCTTGCAGTCATGTAACAAAAATAAATGATTAAAGAAACCAAACTAACTTTGATGAGGCAACGGACAGGAGAACTGATACAGTTCAAATACATTCAAGGACAAACCATATACAGAAAAATACAAGTCAAAACAGAGTAACAGACAGAGGAACAAGAGGAATTTATCTTAAGCAAGAGACAGAACTACAGTACTCTAAACCCTGAAAATCTGATTGATTTAGTTATCTCTGTCTGTCAGAAAAATATACAACACAGCAAGGTCACCGTCACGCTGCATCAAGCGCGTCTGCTCAGAGGCCAGTTTTTGTTCACTTGTGTGAGGTCCCTTTGCCAGAGGTAACAATTAAGGCTAATATGTCAGACTGAACAAATGTGCTCATTCAGAATTCTACTGTGAAACTTAACTGTTGCGCTTTCCTCCGCCTTTAATGGAACAAAACAAAACTTCAATTTGTTCCTGCCCATTTCATAAAGCCGTCTTCCAAAATTTGAATCAGCTTTCTCAACAGATTGAAGTGTAACTGTCACCATAACTGGTAATTAGCAAGTAGTAGGCTATAGCCACATAATTAGCGATACAAAACATGTTATGCTGCCTGTTTCTTGCATTTACTTTCAAAAGAAAATGTTCATGACTTGGTGAGTTACACGTTTTGTGGTAAACTGTGCCCCTAGGTTTATTTCCAGAATGAACAACTGGCAATTAATCTGGCAAATAACAAGTAGTACAGCCACATTAGCGGTAGAAAAAAGTGTTATGCTTCCTGTGTTTGCATTGTTTTGAAAGCAAAGTTTTGTGATATGAGTTGCACCAATGGACTGTAGTCAACTATAGGTTACTGTACTGTACTGTAACTATAGGTTACTGATAGCTGTAACGGTCGTCTTGTGGTGAATGAGCGGACCAAGGCGCAGCGGGTGATGAATACATAATGAATATTTATTAACAGAACGACGAAACACGAAAACTCTTTAACAAACTACAAAACAAATAAACGACGTAGACTGACCTAAAACATGAGAACTTACAAATACACGAATACTAGCGAAGAACCACAACAGGTACAGACTACAAACAACGCTACAGTCCGTGGTGGTACGAACTACAATACAGACACGGAAGACAATCACCCACAAACAAACAGTGGAACATCCTACCTTAATATGTTTCTCAATCAGAGGAAAGTAAACACCTTGCCCTAATTGAGAACCATATAGGCTAACAGACATAAACCAACATAGAAACACAAAACATAGAATGCCCACCCAGCTCAGCTGACCAACTAAACAGCAGTTAAACAAACGAAAATAAGGTCAGGAACGTGACATACCCCCCCCCCCCCCCCCAAGATGCGGGACTCCGGGCGCAAAAACAACCTATAGGGGAGGGTCTGGTGGCATCTGTCCACGGTGGGCGGCTCTGGGCTTCTGGGCGTGGTCTCCACCGCCAC
>NC_036854.1:53507834-53574809 GCF_002910315.2 Salvelinus sp. IW2-2015 | reverse complement strand
TCACACTGTTTGTTTGTGGTGATTGTCTTCCGTGTTGTATGTATGTTCGTACCACACCGGACTGTAGCGTTTGTTTGTAGTTCGTACCTGTTTGTGCGTTCCTCGTCGTGTATTTGTAAGTTCTCATGTTTTAGGTCAGTCTACGTCGTTTATTTGTTTTGTAGTTTGTTAAAGAGTTTTCGTGTTTCGTCGTTCTGTTAATAAATATTCATTATGTATTCATCACCCGCTGCGCCTTGGTCCGCTCATTCACCACAAGACGACCGTTACAATAGCGTGTACTCTAGGTTTGTTTCACACAGGTGTGGCACTGTGTGGCAATGCCAGTCTTCCTGTTTTCCTGACATCGCAATGTCAGTGAGCTTTATGAAATGTGACAGGTTTGGCCCAACAAAGTGATGGTCTTTAACCAAGGTCCTTTAAGGGAATCTAAGAGGAGATACAAATAATGGCTATATCGCCCCATCCGGAGGCAATTTATTTCCCATAGTCCATTGTCTGCTGCTGTTTCATCATCATGCCTGACTGGACAAGGATAGCTGTCTTCTAGGCAGTCCTTAAAATAAAATATACTAAAGGTAGGGTCTAAAGTAGCAGGGATAAGGACAGTTGGTTGGTAATGAATTTTAGCATTGCATTTTGGAGGGATGGGTGATGATGAATGGTGATGGGGATGTTGCATGCTTCGTAATCAACAGGTGTAAATTAACAGTGAAATGCTTACTTGTCCTATTCCAACAATGCAGAGTTAAAGATTTTTTTTTAAAATATAGTAATAGAAATAGTGACACGAGGAATAAATTAACAGCCAATAACAAGTAAAAATAACATGGCTATTGTGGTGTTCAGCAGGTCAGCCACCAGGGAAAGGCTCATCGAGGCATGGACGGAGTCTACATCACGAGGCGATGGCTCCCTCTGCTGGACGTGCCAGGTCTCGACGGGCTCTCTGGCCAGGACTAATTGGGGCTGATTGTGGTTGGTGAGTAATCAAGGGGCTGATTGCKCACCAGCTGGACGAGTCCATAAAGCTGCCAGAATGGCACCATATGTGAGAGGGGATGGTGGGAAGAGAGGTTACGTCCATGTAGTTGTGCTCAATCCCAGAGACAATGGAGGGAGATCAGGTTTGTTCCCCCCAGGATACAGCAAGACCCCGGAACCCCGAAGACGGTATCCTGGAGGAGACCTATTATTTTCTTTCCGTTTGTTATTTAAATAAACACCCTTAAAACGSAGCTAATCCAACTCTGTCCGTGTCTGATTTGTGTAAACGTCTTGACCAAACAATCTGGTCTGCCACACTATATAAAGGGAGTACCAGTATCGAGTGTGAGTGTGCATAGAGTAAGTGCAGGATAGTTATTACAAAAAAAGTGTGTGTGTGTTGGGGGTGTCAGTGAAGGGAGATGTTTGAAGGGAGACGTTTGTGGTTTTCTCTTTTGGGGATCCATTGACTCAATTCCACCAGGTCCCTTTGGAGAGTGTAGCACGGAGATAAAGGCACTTTGACAATGTTCAACTCGTGATCCTGACGCAGCATTCTTCTGCTGTGGGATAGCACTTCAATACATTTACAATGTACAAATCATGCTTATCCATTGTCCCCCTAGCCCTGGCTACAAATGGAGAATGCATTCAACCCCCTTTCACTCACTCTGTCTCAAGATGGCACATTTGTTTTTTTTCGCGCTCCTCGCTCTCAATTGCCTCTCTTTTCAGCTATCCTCTTAATTTCAAACATCCGTTGGCAGAGTTGAATCCCTCGTCCTCTTTCTCTCACTGTCTCTCAAATGCAATTATATGAGACAATGCAGCTGATGGGAGTTGAGTCGAAGACACTGCTGTCCTCCTTTTCCTTGCACTAGTTTTTAACAAAAATGTTAGCTCTTGTTTTCTCCGAAGTGCCACGCCAAAATCAATATGCAGCTCTGTCAAGAGTTCATGTCTAAGAGATAGTCAATTATGCTCGGGGTCATAAGGAGATGCTTTGGTTTAGCTCACCTCTTGGCATGATGCTCAATTTTCTTAGATTTTTTTTATTTCACCTTTATTTAACCAGGTAGGTTAGTTGAGAACAAGTTCTCATTTACAACTGCGACCTGGCCAAGATAAAGCAAAGCAGTGCGACACAAACACAGAGTTAAACATGTAAAAAACAAACATACAGTCAATAACACAATAGAAAAAAGTCTACATACAGTGTGTGCAAATGAGGTAAGATAAGGGAGGTAAGGCAATAAATAGGCCGTAGTGGCAAAATAATTACAATTTAGCAATTAAACACTGGAGTGATGAATGTGCAAATAGAGATACTGGGGTGCAAATGAGCAACAAACAAAAAAATAACAGTATGGGGATGAGGTAGTTGGATGAGCTATTTACAGGTGGGCTATGTACAGGTGCAGTGATCTGTGAGCTGCTCTGACAGCTGATGCTTAAAGTTAGTGAGGGAGATATGAGTCTCCAGCTTCAGTGATTTTTACAATTCGTTCCAGTCGTTGGCAGCAGAGAATTGGAAGGAAAGGCGGCCAAAGGAGGAATTGGCTTTGGGGGTGACTAGTGAAATATACCTGCTGGAGTGCATGCTACGGGTGGGTGCTGCTATGGTGAGCAGTGAGCTGAGATAAGGCGGGGTTTTACTTAGCAGAGAATTATAGATGACCTGGAGCCAGTGGGTTTGGCGACGAATATGAAGCGAGGGCCAGCCAACGAGAGCATACAGGTCATAGTGGTCGGTAGTATATGGGGCTTTGGAGACAAAACAGATGGCACTGTGATAGACTGCATCCAATTTTCTGAGTAGAGTGTTGGAAGCTATTTTTTAAATGACATCGCCGAAGTCAAGGATCGGTACGATAGTCAATTTTACGAGGGTATGTTTGGCAGCATGAGTGAAGGATGCTTTGTTGCAAAATAGGAAGCCGATTCTAGATTTAATTTTGGATTGGAAATGCTTAATTGTGAGTCTGGAAGGAGAGTTTACAGTCTAACCAGACACCTAGGTACTTGTACATGTCCACATATTCTAAGTCAGAACCGTCCAGAGTAGTGATGCTGGATGGGCGGGCAGGTGCTGGTAGCGATCGGTTGAAGAGCATGCATTTAGTTTTACTTGCATTTAAGAGCAGTTGGAGGCCACAGAAGGAGAGTTGTATGGCATTGAAGCTCGTCTGGAGGTTAGTTAACACAGTGTCCAATCACCAGCAGCAAGAGCGACATCATTGATGTACAGTGGGGCAAAAAAGTATTGTCAGCCACCAATTGTGCAAGTTCTCCCACTTAAAAAGATGAGAGAGGCCTGTAATTTTCATCATAGGTACACTTCAACTATGACAGACAAAATGAGGAAAAAAAATCCAGAAAATCACATTGTAGGATTTTTAATGAATTTATTTGCAAATTATGGTGGAAAATAAGTATTAAAAACATTTTTAATGTTTGCTAATGCATTAAATATAAAAAACATAAATACCTTATTTATATAATTATTCAGACCCTTTGCTATGAGACTCGAAATTGAGCTCATGTTCATCCTGTTTCTGTTAGTCATCCTTGAGATGTTTCTACAACTTGATTGGAGTCCACCTGTGGTAAATTCAATTGATTGGACATGATTTGGAAAGGCGCAAATCAGTCTATATATAAGGTCCCACAGTTGACAGTGCATGTCAGAACAAAAACCAAGCCATGAGTTAAAAGGAATTGTCCGTAGAGCTCCGAGACACGATAGTGTCGAGGCACAGATCTGGGGAACGGTACCAAAAAATTATTGCAGCATAGAAGGTCCCCAAGAACACAGTGGCCTCCATCATTCTTAAATGGAAGAAATTTGGAACAACCAAGAATCTTCCTAGAGCTGGCCGCCCGGCCAAATTAAGCAATCGGGGGAGAAAGGCCTTGGTCAGGAATGTGACCAAGAACCCAATTGTCACTCTGAAAGAGCTCCAGATTTCCTCTGTGGAGATGGGATAACCTTCTAGAAGGACAACAATCTCTGCAGCACTCGACCAATCAGGCCTTGATGGCTAGTGGCCAGACGGAAGCCACTTCTCAGTAAAAAGCACACAACAACCCGCTTGGAGTTTGGCAAAAGGCACCTAAAGACTCGGACAATGAGAAACAAGATTATTTTGTCTGATGAAACCAAAAATCAAAAATCTTTACGTCTGGAGTAAACCTTCGGTGAAGCATGGTGGTGTAAGCATCATGCTGTCAGGATGTTTTTCAGCAGCAGTTACTGGGAGAATAGTCAGGATTGAGGTAAAGATGAATGGAGCAAAGTACAGAGATTCTTGATCAGGATCTCAGACTGGGGTGAAGGTTCACCTTGCAACAGGACAACGACCCTAAGCACACAGCCAAGACAACGCAGGAGTGGCTTCGGGACAAGTCTCTGAATGTCCTTGAGCGGCCCTGCCAGAGCCCGGACTTGAACATCTCTGGAGACACCTGAAAATAGCTGTGCAGTGACACTCCCAGACAGTGCTTGAGTAGATCTGCAGAGAAGAATGGGAGAAACTCCCCAGATACAGGTGTGCCAAGCTTGTAGCGTCATACCCGAGAAGAATCGAGGCTGTAATTGCTGCCAAATGTGATATTTCCATATTTTTTTTKGAATAAATTTACACATTTCTAAAAAACGGTTATTGCATGTAGATTGATGATGGGAAAAAACAGTTTCATCCATTTGAGAATAAGGCTGTAACATAACAAAATGTGGAATAAGTCAAGGGGTCTGAATACTTTCCAAATGCACTGTAGGTGACCTACACTTACAGAGACAGATAGGCACTGTTTCATTCCCTTGGATGCCATCTCTGGTGAGATACATTCAGCCTCTTGTGAATTGAAGGAAAATGATGAAACAGAGATTTTTTTTTTTAAAGGTTTTACTTCTTAGTCAATGTTTTGGAGTTGTCTGGCTTTCCTTGGCATCCATGAGTACACCACTGTTGATTAGTCACATTACTTCAGCCTTGGCATTTATTCAGACCAGCCCACATCACTGCGCGCGCCCCTAACTTATCTTATGAAGTCATTTATAGTGCTTTATTAAAAAGTATAATACATAGTCTACTGAGGTAGTCAATAAATAAGTTGTTGATTACCTCAGTAGACTAACTAGTTGAGAAATTAAAAGTATACCTAGAGAAAGCTGAGACTCTCCTCTCTTCGAAAGGAACAAGAGGACGAAGCTTCCAAAGCTGTGTTTTTACATTTGGAAATGTGAGCACAGGCACTAGTGATATCCGTGGGGCGGGCGGGTTTAGGGTCATGAAATATTGTGTGGATGAAGGGCGGGTGGGTGAGGGGCGGGTTGAATAAAGACAGAAAACAATGCATAAAAATATACATAAATGTATAATTATTGTGCATTTCATTCATTATTTGTATCTGCCATTAGGCTAGTGCGCAAGCCTAACCTTTAGGGCCTAACTATACGCAAATCAAATACACGCCAAATGCTTTTGGAAACTTGGGCAGAAAAAGTTAACGTTGATCCACTGAGGCAAAAAAAACTTTTAATTCAATTTAATTTAATTCAAATTGGATAAAAASTGTGAAATGGAAAGTTGAAAATATAGAGGAGGGAGGGCCAGAACTGTAATGTTTGGGAATGATTTGGTGAAGTGGTAAAAGAGGATGATAGCAGTGTTGTGTGAGGAACTATAAAAACTCAACAGTCACAAGACGGGGACTGCAAATATGGCACGTCAAGGGAACTGTAGCCTAGTGTTCAGATGGGTTAAATAGATGTAACTGAAATCTGGACATTTACTGTAGGCTAGGTCTATAACCTCCCACATAGAGTAATAGCTTATATACACTGAACAAATATATAAACGCAACATGCAGCAATTACAGTTCATATAAGAAACATTGTTCTCGTATTGTGTGCATAAATTAGTTTGCATCCCTTTATTAGTGAACATTTATCCTTTGTCAAGATAATCTATCCATGTCAAGAAGCTGATCATTGCACAGGTGCACCTTGTGCTGGGGACAAAAGGCACCTCTAAAATTTGCAGTTTTGTCACACAACACAATGCCACAGATGTCTCATGTTTTGAGGGAGTGAGCAATTGGCTTGCTGACTGCAGCAATGTCCACCAGAGCTGTTGCCAGAAAATGTCATGTTAATTTTTCTACCATAACCCGCCTCCAACATTGTTTTAGAGAATTTGGCAGTACGTCCAACCGGCCTCATAACCGCAGATCATGTGTAACCACGCCAGCCCAGGACCTCCACATCCGGCTTCTTCACCTGCTGGATCGTCTGAGACCAGCCACCCGGACAACTATTGAAACGGAGGAGTATTTCTGTCTTTCTGTCCCTTTCGTGGGGAAAAACTCATTGGCTAACCTTGGCTCCCCAGTGGGTGGACCYGGCTCCCAAGTGGGTGGGCCTATTTCTGCCCTGCTAGAGATGCCCCGGTCAACTGTAAGTGCTGTTATTGTGAAATGGAAAAATCTAGGAGCAACAATAGCTCAGCCGAGAAGTGGTAGGCCCCACAAGCTCACAGAACGTGACCGTCTGTCCTTGGTTGCAACACTCGCTACCGAGTTCCAAACTGCTTTTGGAAGCAATGTCAGCACAAGAACTGTTTGTCAGGAGTTTCATGAAATGGGTTTCCATGGCCCAGCAGCAGCACACAAACCTAAGATCATAAAGCCAAGCGTCGGCTGGAGTGGTGTAAAGCTAACCGCTATTGGACTCTGGAGCATTGKAAACACATTCTCTGGAGTGATGAATCACGCTTCACCATATGGTAGTACGACGGATGAATCTGGGTTTGGTGAAYGCCAGGAACACGGTACCTGCCCGAATGCATAGTGCCAACTGTAAAGTTTGGTGGAGGATAATAAATGGTCTGGGGCGGTTTTAAATGGTTCGGGCTAGGACCTTTAGTTCAAGTGAAGGGTCATCTTAATTATATAGCATACAATGACATTCTAGACGATTCTGTGCATCCAACTTATATATTGTAATGGTAAAATAAAAAGGGAGACATTTTGGTGCCATTTAGGGGATATGGAATTCTAAGCATCACTGCTGTAGAAGAGGTTCAGCGAAAGTTTGTTAATATTTGGCTGTTTTTCAGCCTTGGGTGAATTTTCACTCTTTCTATTGTCTAGCCTAACAATAAATGGGCCACTTGCCTGAACCCGATGATCTTGTGTGTGCGTATCAGTCCTGCAATTTAGCGACAGTCAAGAATCGAAGGGTTACATCTGGTGGCGTGACTCCATGACTTCATGAAGACCAGCTTAACTGCCAGTCGGGGGACAACAGCTACAAAGCGGTGACATCGGAGAAGTTCGCATTCACAGACAGAGACAGCGTGGGAAAGCACAGGTTATGCAATTAGGGCAAGTTCTTAACGTATTCACGTAATGAGTTATGTTAGATCTGTTTACGCTGATAGTATGTCATCCAAGCGTCAGTAATACTCATTCAAATCAAATCAACGTTTATTTGTCACGTGCGCCGAATTAAACAGGTGTAGACCTTACAGTGAAATGCTTACTTACAGGCTCTAACCAACAGTGCAAAAAAGGTATTAGGTGAACAATAAAACAATGTTTGGTAGGGGTAGGCCCATTCCTTGTCACTCAGTTATTGCCCCAGGATCAGTAGGTTCACATGTATTGAGTGAACAGTTATTTGCTGATGATGAGTATGTTAGTGATAATGTGTATGGCAAGGTGGCTCAGGCCCCAGGCACCTCCACTCCCTACCACCAGTCTAGTGAGGTAGACAATACATTCAAGCATTTAGGTGCTTTAGTCACAGAGTTGGGGAAACACATTGGGGATTCGATCACAGCCAGACTGATGTCTGATAGAAAATACACACATTCACAGAGCCCTGCCAGCAATACCAACAAACACAACAGCCCCAATACTGTAGATCTATCACAGCTGAATGTAGTCCTCAAGTCAGACTCAAGAAAGCCCTCCAAGAGCCTGACAAGTGCTCCGTCGATGAGTGGGTTGACCTATGACAACATATCTGAGAAAGAAGAATGTCTGTGCTGCTGATCAGTCGGAGATAATGCATAGGCTGATGGGGAGAGCCAAACGTGTGGTGAAAATAGGATTAAGCAGTGATCCATCTCTTGATGTTGTACAGCACCCTGACGCTATCCCCGAGCAACACTTCAGTGACCTCTCATATTCCTGCATGCCTCTTGCAGACTTTTATAACACTCTGCCCAAGGCCCGTGAAAGTCCTGTTGATTACTGGATGCGTCTGACATAGCAGATGACTGTCTTCAACGTAAAGGGAGGAGAATGAAAAACCTGGACATGGAGGTAGCCATGATGTTTGTGAGGAACTGGCCTGACTCACCTCTGTCTATTGTGTTTAAGAGAGAGCTTGTTGACAGCTGGACAGCGAAGGAGGTGCAGGAGAGAATGGATGAATATCACAGAGAGCTGAAATTCAGGCCAAGTAAGCACTCGTTCAACCGCCAGGCTAGGCAGGCAGTTGCAGTGGTGAGTGACAGCAGACAATCAGACGCTCCGTGTGACCCTGAGACAGTGTTGCAGACATGTCCCAGAGAAGTAATGAGAGTGCCTGAATACAGAGCAGAATGGATAGATCTACAGAATGGATAGATCTACAGTCAGTGTATGAAGCAGTCATTGAAGGTTGTCACACTCATTCTCAAAAACACGCAGCATTTAAATGGCAATGATAGTTTGTTTTATTCCCCAGTTGTTGTGAATGGATAGATCTACAGTCAGTGTATGAAGCAGTCATTGAAGGTTGTCACACTCATTCTCAAGAACACACAGCATTTAAATGGCAATGATAGTTTGTTTTATTCCCCAGTTGTTGTTAATGGGTGTGCTACAGTGAAGGCTATATGTTAGACACAGGTTCTATGGTGTCAAATCAAATGTAATTTTTCACATGCGCCGAAAACAACAGATTTAGAACTTACAGTGAAATGCTTACTTACAAGCCCTAACCAACAATGCAGGTTTTTTTTTTAGAAAAAAGAGAAAAATACCTTAAAACATAAAATATATCAATAAAATGTAAAAAATAATAAGAAATAAAAGTAACAAATAATGAAATAGCAGCAGTAAAATAACAATAGCGAGGCTATATACAGGGGGTACCAGTACAGAGTCAATGTTTGGGGGCACCGGTTAGTTGAGATAATTGAGGTAATATGTACATGTAGGTAGAGTTAATAAAGTGACTATGCATAGAGAATAAGAGAGAGTAGCAGCAGTGTAAAAGGGGGGTAGGGGGTCAATGCAAATAGTCTGGGTAGAGAATTGATGTTCAGGAGTCTTATGGCTTGGGGGTAGAAGCTGTTTAGAAGCCTCTTGGACCTAGACTTGGCGCTCCGGTACTGCTTGCCATGCGGTAGCAGAGAGAACAGTCTATGACTAGGGTGTGTGGCGGATGAATCAGAATTAGTTGGGTAACATAGATAAATAAGATGTTTTATTTATATAATATGCTTATGTGAGATACTTGTCATTAGAATGTATCCCTTTGGACTATAGTGTTGGCAGTTGCACTTTTTTCCCTTCTCAGCTAGGGCTCAGTCACTTGGGGCCCAGAGAGGGGAGAGGTTAGGCTTATCTTTCACATGTCCCTGGTGCTATGCAGAATATCAGAAAGGGAAGAGGACAGAATGGAACATTGTCTTCATATGTGAATGTGTCTTTACCTATTCTTAAACCATGTGAAGGGATGGCGTGATTAATGGGGAACCAATTACTTGTCTCCATGCCAGTCACTCCCTCCTTTTCCCAYTGGGGGGAGGTGTATGGCAGTGTCTGGAAACATTGTGGGTTCTCTCTCATCTTACACTTATCCTGGGATAGTGTAGGACCTAAAGGCTCACTCCCCTCAGTGAGCTTGTCCATGAGTGGGGTCAAAAGGGGGTTTACTTGAGATGGGAGTATCTAGAGTTGACAATTGAGTTATGCCTTGGATGAGGTAATGTTTTGGTACTATGAAGTACCAGGAACGAGATTAGAACCTCGTTTTAGAGACCAAACTGAGCGATAATTTATAGCGAATGCAATCTGGCTAAGGGATACTCCTTTCTCAAGTAAAAGTCCCTGTGTGAAGAGTTCCTAAGATCTGTGGTTCGTCATGTAAGTTGAGAGGGGTGTATCTTGGCTATAAAATATGCACAATGTTCTGTAGCGACTCTCAAAATTAATTATAGATAGTGAATTGTTGAAAGTCAAAGGCTAAAGCTTAAAGMTCATTAAAGATGAAGTTTAAGTATAACTGACTGGTGTGTAGTTTGTAACTCTCCTCATTTGGTAATACAGGAAAATGCCACGACAGGTGGCTGGGGTATTTGACAATTTTTAGGGCCTTCCTCTGACACCGCCTGGTATAGAGGTCCTGGATGTCAGGAAACTTGGCCCCAGTGATGTACTGGGCCGTAAGCACTACCCTCTGTAGTGCCTTGCGGTCAGAGGTCGAGCAGTTGCCGTACCAGGCAGTGATGCAACCAGTCAGGATGCTCTCGATGGTGCAGCTGTAGAACCTTTTGAGGATCTCAGGACCCATGCCAAATCTGAGTGGCCATTTTGGAAAATCACGTGACATATAGTCTTTGTTTGCATGGTATTTTATGTCAATCATATTGCTGCGTGCAGTCTACAACGGATGCTTCGTGGTCTTATGCAGCCATCTATTGGAAATATTTATCAAGGGATTAATTCACAGCAGACCATAAAGACATTGTAGAGAAAGCTGAGAAATAATTTTCTTATTAATTCCAGAGATCAATCTCAAACCTTTCACATAGAGGTTACTAGATCACACCCAGTTCAAGCCACGTTTGAAATAAACTAAATTAAATGTTATGTTCTGCCTTCAATAATAAATACCATAAAATAACAAATAGTAAAAAATAAAAACCTTGGTTTAGATTTTTTTAAATATCGATAAATGCTATTTAGTATTATAATTGTTGTTTGGTTTTTCCATTTATGTTTTGAGGTTGGACTTTATTACGTATACGTGCTCGCTACGTGCTCGTTAGCACGTAGGGTGCACCGATTGGTGTTCTCTCGTTAGTCAGTATATGATACACCTGTGCTGGTTGCCATCTCATGAGTGGGTAGGTGTTTCACCTGTGTTGGCCCAGGTGCTATTTAAGAGTGGCCCAGCTGTTTTAATAGATGCGGAAGGATAACATCTTTAATTGACTCTCCCTACTTAGATTTATAGATGAACAATCCTATATTTTTGTAACCTGATTTTGTTTTGCTCTACATTTTTTTTGCTTCCTGTCTAAGTTTTGTTGGGTTTTTTATTTTCTTTGCCTCTTCTCGGGCAAATTTAGCGAACGCTCATGGTGGGTGTCTTTTAGGTTCCAGTTGTTGAGTGTCTTTCAGAACACTACCTGTTTCATTTTGGTTGTTTGTCAGTGAGTCTTTGTTAGTTCTGTTAGTGACATTTTTGCTTTTCTTGCTGGGGAATGTAACAATGGTATTTACTAACATAATATTATTTCTAAAATAATTTCTGAAAGTGTTTTAGGCTATGCTATCCTAGAATTATATTTATGGCTAGGGTTGCTGTCTGTTTAGGGTTAAGGCTAAAATAGGCTATATTAACTTTTTTAAGGGATATACCTAGGGTTAGGTTTATTTTGGGGGGTAAAAAGAAGTATGGGGTTATTGCCCTCTTGCTCCTCCCCGTGGCCATCTACAGGTACTACATACCACATTCACGACACTCGCTGGGCACATGAGGTAGTAAATGCCTCAATCTACAAATCAATGAGGTAGACCCATCCATTTGGTTTGCAACTCAGTGAACCTGCGCAGCATACGCTCAATTCGATGCCTACGAATGAACAGATTTCAATAGATATCAAATTACCCAGCAGCCATTTAGAAAAAACACTCAACTTTTTTTTTGTTTTATTCATAAAAAATCAAAAAAATTGGCAACATTTTGAAAAAGAGGATAGGGACAAGTGTTTTGTTTAGGTTTTACACCTTTTTCTGAAAGATGGTGAACCTGACCAAAAAAATAAACATTTTTAAAGTATAGGCACCAGCCATCTCTTGCACAGGTTACCACTCAATCAAGTCAAAAGTATTTATAAAGCCCTTTTTACATCAACCGATGTCACAAAGTGCTCAACAGAAACCCAGCCTAAAACCACAAATGGCAAGCAATGCAGCTGTTTAAGCACAGTGGCTAGGAAAAACTCCCTAGAATGGCCAGAACCTAGAGAGGAACCCGCCTCTGAGGTGTGGCCAGTCCTCTTCTGGCTGTGCCGGGTCGATATTATAACAGAACATGGCCAAGATGTTTAAATGTTCATAGATGACCAGCAGGGTCAGATAATAATCACAGTGGTTGTAGAGGGTGCAACAGGTCAGCACCTCAGGAGAAAATGTCAGTTGGCTTTTCATAGCCGATCATTCACAGTTAGACAGCAGGTGCGGTAGAGAGAGAGTCCAAAACAGCAGGTCCGGGACAAGGTAGCACGTCCAGTGAACAGGTCAGGGTTCCATAGCCGCAGGCAGAACAGTTGAAACTGGAGCAGCAGCATGACCAGGTGGACTGGGCACAGCAAGGAGTCATCAGGCCAGGTAGTCCAGAGGCATGGTCCTAGGGCTCAGGTCCTCCGAGATAAAGAGAGAATTAGAGGAAGCATACTTAAATTCACACAGGACACCGGACAAGACATGAGAAATACTCCAGATATATCAGACTGACCCTAGCCCCCCGACACAAACTATTGCAGCATAAATACAGGTGAAAACTGTTCCTGCTACGTGTGCACTCCCTTTAAAATCATTTGGGGAAGAATATCCACAACTGAGCAAGACGACAAGTAAATTAGAGTGTCTAGTTTGTGAAATCGACGCATCACAAGTCCTCAACTGGCAGCTTCATTAAATAGTACCTGCAAAACACCAGTCTCAACTTTAACAGTGAAGAGGCAACTCCGGGATGCTGGCCTTCTAGGCAGAGTTGCAACGAAAAAGCCATATCTCAGACTGGCCAATAAAAAGGTGTTACTCTGTCCAATGTTTGTTATTTTGACAATCTTAAACTTTCCTTTTAATTGGCCAGTAATTTACAACATTAACAATGTCTACACTGTATTTCTGATCAATTTGATGTTATTTTAATGGACAAAAAATGAATTTCTTAGTGACCCCAAACTTTTGAACGGTAGTGTATATCAAGCAACTGTTTTYATATTCCTCGAATATTATCAGATTAACTGTTTTATGCAGATACTTATCAGACTTATCAGATTACAAATGTCGGTACACACAAATACATTTGCATTTTTCACAAAAGTAGTGCACTGGGCCTTTACTAGTCCTGTATTAGCGGACCAATATAGAAATTTCAGTGAGGGGAAAAACAATTTTCTGCATCCCCCCTCCCACCTATCGGCAGTAAAATAGCAGCAGATTGGGTCTTGTGTGGTCAAGCCAGTCCTCCATGAAAGCAATTCAGTTTGTCCTTCTCTTGCTTCAACCCAACTCTCCATGAATAGTCCAACAAACGGCAGCTCCCTCAGGGCTATCCGTACAGTGCAGTTCTCATATGAAGACTTCCTACAAGCCCWAAACTATGATGAGAAACTAGTGACAACCCTTACAAAATAATACATGGCTGTCGTATGTTTTCAATACAACTCTATATGTAGTATGATTAGTGATATATACCATGAAACCCAACTTTTACGATTGAAGATCATTGAAACCATTAAAACTGCTGTAGCCTAATGGTTTGCTTGTTTGCCAGGAATGATCTAACCAATCCTGACCTTATTTGAAAGGAATAAACCACACATAAACCACACACAAACCACGCAAGACAGAATGGCTACCTCCAGTAGGACAATGGGTGGGTGTCTGTGTCTATTGGCCAATAACAGCTGGTGCGCGAAATGTAATATTAAGTAAGTCTCAAGGTTTTGCTCGCCTGAGGTAGAGTATCATGATGAACTGTATACCACACTATTTACCAAGAGTTTTAATCTATATTTTTTGTTGCTATCTATTTACCACCACAAACCGATGCTGGCACTAAGACCGTACTCAATGAGCTGTATAAGGCCATAAGCAAACAAGAAAATGCTTATCCAGAAGCGGCGCTCCTAGTGGCCGGGGACTTTAACGCAGGAAAACAGACCACCTTTACTACACACACAAAGATGCATACAAAGCTCTCCCTTGCCCTCCATTGGCAATTCGGACCATAAGTATATCCTCCTGATTCCTGCTTACAAGCAAAAACTAAAGCAGGAAGTACCAGTGACTCGCTCAATACGGAAGTGGTCAGATGTATCAGATGCTAAGCTACAGGACTGTTTTGCTAGCACAGACTGGAATATGTTCCGGGATTCCTCCGATGGCAATGAGTAGTAAACCACATCAGTCACCGGCTTCATCAATAAGTGTATGGATGAAGGACATCATCCCCACAATGAACGTACATACCACAACCAGAAACCACGGGTTACAGGCAACATCCGCACTGAGCTAAAGGGTAGAGCTGCYGCTTTCAAGGAGCGGGACACTAACCCGGACGCTTATAAGAAATCCCGCTATGCCAACAAATGGCAAAGTGTCAATACAGGACTAAGATTGAATCATACTGCACTGGCTCCTTAATTCTTGGCGCACAGATCCCGATTACGGGATCATTTTCCTAAACAACCACTGAATTGCAGAGCGGCGAATTCAAAAATAATACWAAAAATATTTATAATCATGGAATCACAAGTGAAATATACCAAAACACAGCTTAGCTTGTTGTTAATCCACCTATCGTGTGAGATTTTGAAAATATGCTTTACAGCGAAAGCAATCCAAGCGTTTGTGAGTGTATCAATCAATGCTAGAACAGCTAGCCTTAAATTAGCTTGGTTACGAAAGTCAGAAAAGCAATAAAATTAATCGCTTACCTTTGATAATCTTCGGATGTTTGCAGTCACGAGACTCCCAGTTACACAATAAATGTTATTTTTGTTTGATAAACATTAGTTTTATAACAAAACAACGCCATTTGGGTTGTGCGTTATGGTCAGAAAACCACATGCTCGTTCCCGTCCTGAAAGGCAGAAGAAAATTCCCAAAAGTATCAGATTCAAAAATAATACTAAAAATATTTATAATCATGCAATCACAAGTGAAATATACCAAAACACAGCTTAGCTTGTTGATAATCCACCTATCGTGTCAAATTTTGAAAATAGGCTTTACAGCGAAAGCAATCCAAGCGTTTGTGAGTGTATCAATCAATGCTAGAACAGTTAGCCTTAAATTAGCTTGGTCACGAAAGTCAGAAAAGCAATAAAATTTATCGCTTACCTTTGATAATCTTAGGATGTTTGTACTCACGAGACTCCCAGTTACACAATAAATGTTCTTTTTGTTCGATAAATATTAGTTTTATAACAAAAAAACGCCATTTGGGTTGCGCGTTATGTTCAGAAAACCACAGCCTCGTTCCGTTCCTGAAAGGCAGACGAACATTCCCAAAAGTATCCTTAATGTTCGTAGAAACATGTCAAACGTTTTTATAATCGATCCTCAGGTTGTTTTTAACATACATAATCGATAATATTTCAACCGGACGGTAACCTATTCAATAAAAGAGAGAAAGAAAATGTCGAGCTACCCCTCTCGCGCGCAGAAACTAATCAAAGGACACCTGACTCGTTTTGAAAAATCTCGCTCATTTTTCAAAATAAAAGCCTGAAACTATGTCTAAAGCCTGGTAACAGCCTGAGGAAGCCATTGGAAAAGGAATCTGGTTGATACCCCTTTAAATGGAAGAGGGGCAGGCAATGAAACAGGGATTTCTTTTTTTAAATGCACATCCGGGTTGGATTTCCTCAGGTTTTTGCCTGCAGAATCAGTTTTGTTATACTCACAGACAATATTTGGACAGTTTTGGAAACTTTGGAGTGGTTTCTCTCCTAATCTGTAAATTATATGCGTATTCAACGATCTGGGCCTGAGAAATAGTCCGTTTACCTTGGGAACGTTATTTAAAAAAAATACAAAAATAAAAATAACTCTGACCCCTAGCGTCAAGAAGTTAACTCGTCAGATGTGGCAGGGCTTGCAAACTGTTACAGACTACAGAGGGAAGCCCAGCTGTAAGCTGCTCAGTGACACAAGTCTACATGACGAGCTATATGACTTCTATACACGCTTCGAGGCAAGCAACACTGAAGTATTATTAAGAGCACCAACTGTTCCAGACAACTGGGTGATCATGCTCTCCGTAGCCGATGTGAGTAAGACCTTTGAACGGGTAAACATTCACAAGGCTGCAGGGCCAGATGGATTACCAGGACATGTACTCTGAGTATGCGCTGACCAACAAGCACTTGTCTTCACTGACATTTTCAACCTGTCCCTGACCGAGTCTGTAATACCAACATGTTTCAAGCAGACCACCATTGTCCCTGTGCCCAAGAACACCAAGGTAACCTGCCTAAATGACTACCGACCCGAAGCACTCATGTCTGTAGCCTTGAAAGGATGGTCATGGCTCACATCAACACAATCATTCCAGAAACCCTAGACCCACTCCCATTTGCAATCTCTATTGCACTTCACACTGCCCTCTCCCACCTGGACAAAAAGAACACCTACGTGAGAATGCTGTTCATTGACTACAGTTCCGAATTCAACACCATAGTACCCTCAAAGCTCATCACCAAGCTAAGGAACCTGGGACTAAACACCTCCCTCTGCAACTGGATTCTGGACTTCCTGACGGGCCGCCCCAGGGTAGGCAACAACTCATCTGCCACGCTGATCCTCAACACGGGGCCCCTCAGGGGTGTGTGCTTAGTCCCCTCTACTCCGTGTTCACCCATGACTGCGTGGCCAAGTACGACTCCAACACCATCATGTTACTCTTAAATTTTTCTTTCGTTTATTTAGTAATATTTTTTAACTCTTATTTTCCTTAACTACATTGTTGGTTAATTAGGTTTTTGTATATTGATCATGGAATTCTGAACACATCATGCGTCTATACTTACATTTAAATGTGTCCACCATGTCCACATTGTGTCCAGATTCCTTTTTCCAGCGGTATATTCAAATGCCAGGTTTGCCTCTGCAAATGGTGGAATAGGTAAAATATGATAACACAACAACAACTTAAGTGTGATTTGATGGCAGTAGCTAACTACTGTAGCTAACTAGCCAGCTAGCCTGTGTGCTGTTGCTAGCTAGCAAGCAAAGCTAAAGGATTGCAAACAGGTTAGCATAACTCTAGCTCAACAAAGATGTTTTACTCAAATATTAGCCAGCTGGCTTGGCTTATGGTGCCACCCAATCTATATGGGAGGGATGAAACCAAGTATTCTTGGTATCAGCTATAAAAACTGTGCATTTTCAGTAAAGGGTAGACTCTCGGCTCAACAGTCAAGACTGTTGAGTTGACAGCCTCCATTATTGCAATAATTAATCGATATTAAATAAAGGTGATTGTTTGAAGAAATGACAGTCTCTACTGAATTTCCACGACACTTCATATGCGTTCTTCATATTCTGATAGCAGAAGTCACATGTAAGTGTCAAGTGTAGACACAGCCATTGAACAACCCACACAAACTAGGTCCTCAGACAGAAGTGGACGTGTTGGTGACGCACCTGTTCGCCAATGAATCTCTCTCCATATTTTATGTGATTCCATCTTCAGGCGTCACCCTCCAGTGTCTTGACTGGGGAAGCTGTTCCTCATCCAAGCCTATTTCACTGCTCTTGTCAGACGCCAGTGTCACTCATGCATACAGAATGGGTGGTTATTTGACTGGCAACCTTAACCCATTATGAGGTGTTGGTCATTATGAGGGGGGAAATTTGAGACAATATCTAAAAGATCGTATTAATTAACAAGTCGCTCCATGTCATTTCATGACACCCACTAATTTGAAGGGGTGTCCAGATACCTTTGGACATGTAGTGTATGAGTGAATTTAATTTATCATAAGAAATATTGGAATTTTACCAAATTCCTATGATTCATTGAAGTGACTCGGAGCATAGGGACAAATGAGAGGGGAAATAGACTGCAAACTATGGCTCCAGCACAATAGTTTAATCTCTTTGCCTTGAAACAAACATTTAAAAAGGGGAAAAGTGCACAGCAAGCAGAAATTATTTTATCTAAAAATTATACCATCAGTAGCTGTTCGCTTGAGAAATATAGCGCATTGGGAAAGTAAGTACCCCTTGACTTTTTCCACATTTGATTACTTTACAGCCTTATTCTAAAATTGATTAAATTGTTATTTTTCCTCAATCAATCTACACACAATACCCCATAATGACAAAGTAAAAAGGTTTAGAAATGTTTACAAATGTATTTAAAAAAGGAAATATACACATTTACATAAGTATTCAGACCCTTTACTCAGTGCTTTGTTGAAGCACCTTTGGCAGTGATTACAGCCTCGAGTCTTCTTGGGTATGAAGCTACAAGCTTGGCACACCTGTATTTGGGGAGTTTCTCCCATTTCTCTCTGCAGATCCTCTCAACCTCTATCAGGTTGGATGGGGAGCGTGGCTGCACAGCTATTTTCAGATCTCTCCAGAGATGTATAATCCGGTTCAAGTCCGAGCTCTGGTTGGGTCACTCAAAGCCACTCCTGCGTTGTCTTGGCTATGTACTTAGGGTCATTATCCTGTTGGAAGGTGAACCTTCGCCCCAGTCTGAGGTCATGAGTGCTCTGGAGCAGGTTTTCATCAAGGATCTCTCTGTACTTTGCTCCATTCATCTTTCCCTCGATCCTGACTAGTCTCCCAGTCCCAGCCGCTGAAAAACATCCCCACGACATGATGCTACCACCACCATACTTCACCTTAGAGATGRTTCCAGATTTCCTCCAGATGTGACACTTGGCAGTCAGGCCACAGCGTTCAGTCTTGATTTCATCAGACCAGAGAATCTTGTTTCTCATGGTCAGAGTCTTTCGGTAAACTCCAAGTGGGCTGTCATGTGCATTTTACTGAGGAGTGGCTTCCGTCTGGCCACTCTACCATAAAGGTCTGATTGGTGGAGTGCTACCGAGATGGTTGTCCATCTGGAAGGTTCTCCCATCTCCACAAAGGAACTCTGGAGCTCTGTCCGAGTGACCATCGGGTTCTTGGTCACCTCCCGGACCAAGGCTATTCTCTCCCGATTGCTCAGTTTGGCCAGGCGGCCAGCTCTAGGAAGCGTCATGGTGGTTACAAACTTCTTCCACTTAAGAATGATGGAGGCCTCTGTTTTTGGGGACCTTCAGTGCTGCACAAATGTTTTGGTACCCTTTCCCAGATCTGTGCCTCTGCACAATCCTGTCTCGGAGCTCTGAGGACAACTCCTTCGACCACATGGCTTGGTTTTTGCTCTGACATGCACTGTCAACTTGTGGGACTCACCACTTGGATTTGGTCTTATGTAGCAAAATTTGAAATTGTGTTTTTTACATTGGATAAAAGTAGAGACTATAAAATTGGTATATCATACACTGCATTTGAGAAACAATGGGAAAGTTATTTTGCTTTAATAGATGATCAACTTGTAAACTCACTTTTGAGAAAATTTCCTTTTTGGTATCTAGTAAAAGAGCTCTTTGTCTACACCCATTCAGCATCGTACACACACTCTTAAGCTTTAGCCCCACCCATCTCGTTTCGCTCTCGGAACGCACACTTGACGCTCTGGCCGATGATTTGTTTACCTACGGATAACATGAAAATAGCCTAACCAGCTCCGCTGGCAAAAATTTCATGACACTTTTTTTGCAGACGTTTACTGACACCGGCCATATTCAACTGGTGTTGTACATAGGTCACGTAACATTAGCTAACGAGCCAGCCAGCTAATGTTAGTTATTTAAACAACAATGAACACAGTGCCAACAGTGCCACGGTGCTGGGAGCTAACCAACAAGGTTCATTGTTAGCTGGCTGGCTCTAAATAGAAAAGCAAACGTCTCTGGGATACGAATAATAACGTAATCTAGGGAGCCAGCCAGCTAACGTTAACAGTACACTTTAGCTTAAGACATGTAGGTAGCTAGCTAGGTAAACAATGATTCTAGCTAGGTAAACAATGTTTAAGATCACACACGTCACGTAACGTTAGCTAATGAGGCAGCCAGCTAACGTTAGCTAGTTAAACAACAATGAACAAGGTGCAAACAGTGTCACAGTGCTGGGAGCTAACCAAATCATGTCGTTACTACCCTGCATGAATACGGCTCTGGGATATGAATAATAACGTCAGCTAGGGAACAGTACACTTCAGCTTGAAATGAAACCATTTTCTGTCAAAATTAGAAACGTGTAATATCTGAAAATGTAGCTAGCTATCTTACCTGTATACATCATCATGCATGATGGACGCGACTCCCTGTCAGGAATGGCATTCCATGGTTGCCTTAGTTTGAAGATGTAATCCGGAGACAGGAGTTTTCTCCGTCTCTTTAGCTATCATACTCTAATTCCACTGATTTCAAAACTTGATCCTCCAGAAAGTGGAGAGCAACACTTATGCAGCTCCACTACACCAATGTTTTTTAAAAGCCGCGTTCGACAGAAGTACCAACACAGACTGACGAGCTGAAATAGACAGAATCATTTTATATGGCAGACCAATCCGAACTTATCTCTCGGCATGTCCAGTCCACTCATTATCTCAGCCAATCATAGCTAGTGTGAAGGTTGCTCACTTTTTCTGTGGCTTAACCAACAAGGGTTGTAATTTAACAATTGTATTCGTATTTACAGATGGC
Source organism: Salvelinus sp. IW2-2015 (assembly GCF_002910315.2). Taxonomy (NCBI): domain Eukaryota; kingdom Metazoa; phylum Chordata; class Actinopteri; order Salmoniformes; family Salmonidae; genus Salvelinus; species Salvelinus sp. IW2-2015. The sequence goes on along the minus strand of NC_036854.1, from coordinate 53,554,026 downwards.
ATACAAGTTTGTTAATAAGGCACATGAAAGTTCACATGTTCGAGAAGGCAATTCTGACAAAAAATGCATTTTGCAAAAAAATGCCCAATCAATTGAATTTACCAGAGGTGGACTCCAATCAAGTTGTAGAAACATCTCAAGGATGATCAATGGAAACAGGATGCACCTGAGCTAAATTTCGAGGGTCATAGCAAAGGGTCTGAATACTTATATTTTGTAATACATTTGCGAACATTTAAAAAAAACTGTTTTCGCTTTGTCACTATGGGGTATTGTGTGTAGATTGATGAGGAAAACATTTAATTTAATACATTTTAGTATAAGACTGTAACGTAACAATATGTGGAAAAAGTTAAGGGGTCTGAATACTTTCCGAATGCACTGTAGAGAGACATGTGATTGTATACAAATATAAGCCAGGTTTGAAATGATTGTTTTAGTCATGTTATATCTGTTTGGGTTTCTTGCGGTCATTTTGCAGTCAAATGATTTGTAATTATGTTCCAGATCCCCAACCATCCGATCAAGAAAAAAATCGAACTTCTGCTGAATCTAGTTGATGATCCCTGCCCTATACTGTCAAATTTGGGGAGCTCCATTATCATTATTGTCCATGTTTTGGAATAGGCCTACCTGTGGTTTGAGGACACCTATGGCTTGTTGAAGTCAAAGGACAACATGCAGTGACATTTTATTACTTTATTTATGGTTTGAGATTCATGGCAGTCTCCCACAGATATATGTTATTTGCTCTGTCTATTCATTATATCCAGTAGACTGATGCCTTGGTGATACAATTTGATTACTCAGAGTGGCTGTTGATTTATTCTCTCCAGGGATGGCAGCAGATGTCTAATAATTGTGGTTACATTGGTCCCAAAGTTATAGTTACRCACACACACATTCTGCCCACTGTCCTGAGCCATGTTGCTGCTGAGAAATAACAATCAAACGCATGTATTCATATCACGTTTAATGCACATGGTAGATCAGAAATGTTTAATTATCTTGTCCGAAAGAGATTTACATGGTTATCAAAACTTCGCACCAGGGTTAGCCTACACGAAATACAGCCCTTATTTTAAGTGTTTCTAAAGGTGGAAAAAGTGCTGTAACCATTTCCCTGTTTGACTGCTAGGTTTTATGGTTATTATGACACCTCCACTGTGGGGCTTTGACCATTTTAATGTAGTCAACTGGGTGGGACTTCCAACTTCATTGACTGTTCCCTCCTGGTGACCCTGTTGGAGTTACTTCCAACCCGGTCATCAGGAGGGATCAGCCAATCGTGAAGAAGAAAATTGACTACTTCAAAATATAGATTGCCTCAATAGCACTGCCCATGCTGTCACAGATGCTATAATTGCACGGATACAAAGATGAGGCCTCTATCTCTATGCCTAAAACAAGGCGGCCATATTAACTGCACACATAGTGAAAAGCAGGCCTTTGGCATGAGGTAAAGTTTGTTGCYGCAGGACAGAAGGAGACAATTTCATGTCACTGTAAATGATGCAGTAACTTTCGGATTATTCCCTTTTCTTTTAATTACTTTGACAATTAGGCTGATTAGCACTTGGGTTCTAGCAGGCGCACAGTGCAGCATCTCCCTCTCTGCGCTCTGTATTCTTTGATGTTGTTTTTGTGCGCTGAACCTCCCCATCATTTGAATATCACACAGAGAAGAGGCTCCTGCCTGGCCACTCGTTGAGCCTTTGGTGCCATGATTAAAGCAGGTGTCGCGCAGGGTTGTGTTTGTTGATGACAGTTTGCATTTAAATAGCTGACACTCGCCTGTCAAAGGGGAGGAGGTAGGGAAACATGTTTGTTTCCGKGCCTCCAAAGCACTCATAATGCATCTCTTTTACATAAGCTTAACCTAGCTAATGAGCCAAAGAAAGCTTGTTTGCTTTGGGTTTCTCTTCGGGAGCCGTTGCGGGGTGTGGCCTTGACTTTCTAAGTGAGCGATGAGATCAATCAACCGCAGTAAATAAAGTGTGGTGGCCATCTTTTTATGGTTTCAAGGTTTCTTTTAGTAGTGTTATAACACAGATGTTGTATTGATACTTAAGCTGCTGTGATTATTCTGTTGCATATAGCGTAATTGAACACWCAAGAGATGCTTAACTTTAAATGCGTCACATTTGTACATGTACTCGTTCATCTAGCCTACCAGAGATAGGATTCTCTATCACACTCCCTCATCATAATGACTCGGATGAAGCTCTCATTCAGACGCATACAATTRGCTATCATTAMCTCACTTAGCTCCTCTAGCATCRGACCAGGGAGCCATTTCATACCTTTCACCAAACTCTAAAAATACATGTAGTCCTGCTTTGTTGGCATATACAAGCGGACACATTTACAGTCTCTGAAAGACTACAACTTGTTGTGTGTGGGGCGGTGCTTCGTGCTTTGGCCCCCGTCCCTCCCCCCAGGCAGGCTTTTATATAAAAAGGAGGTAGACACTTACAACAATCATTTGGACAAAACCGAAAGAACTGACCAGACACAGTGGCTTCAAGTGATTCCTCTCATCAACAYGAATTTGACAATGGGGCATCAATTAGCTACATGGTGACATTCAAACATACATGTTTCAACCGGAATATAGAGAAGAGGATTCGAAACAGAGTTGGATTTAGCTAACGTTAGAAGCTCAGCTACAGCCAATCCTAGCACCAAGAGGGTAGATGACAAATACGGTGCCTAGCTAAGTTAGCTAGCTAACTTTAGTTTATCTACTGAAACCCATTTTGTGCATTGCTGGCTAAAATACTACTGTGTTACAGTGGGGGGAAATCTGAATGTTTCTGTTTGCTAGCTAGGTAACTACTGTTGACTAACCCCATTCCATACAAATTTGCACAACCGCGGCATTCAAACAAGGCTGCAATGAAAACTAATGTGACTATAGCGACTGTGTTGGCATCAAAATCTGGGATTTGAACTACGTTTCTATTCAAGCGTTGATTGACATGGTAATGGCCCGATAGTATTGGAAAAAAAGTTGAAAAAACAGATTCCTTTGACACTGTACGTTAAATTGTGACGTGTCATGGCGTAACGTACAGCACGCATAATACAACTCATTCTGTGTCGTACATTCTCTCTCCACCAGGTGTAAGCGCTTCTCCTCACAGATTAAAAACAAGAAAGGGACAGGGTAAGGGGCGATACCTAGTCAATTGAATAACTGAATGCATTAATTATTTTTGCGTCATCAACTGGCAAGCCAACAATGACTCCAAAGCCTGACAGCCGCTGACTTCTGAAGATAACTTTAGCACCGCCCTAAAAACCTGATTAAAATTCTCGAGCACAACCTTCAAATAGGCTATGTAATGACACATTATTTAAACTCTTATATGTGTTTTAGTTACATTTTAAGGAGTGAAAAGTTGGACAGATCGGGTGAAAAAAGCTGTTTCCCCACGCGGCATAATCCCCTTTCCCTATCACGCAGCAGGTTTCGCTTCCCCATTCCGCCATTTTTAAAAAGACCCGACGGAGCTCATTGCCTTCTTCAATCATGCAGAGATAGGCAGCATGAAGGTGTCGTCATTGTTTTGCTGGAAAGGGGAGGAAATGGTGCTTTACAATTGAATATTCGTATTACAGTTGAACCATTGGAAGTATTAGATTTTTGGGCGCTAAATAAGGGTAAATTGTAATTACCAGTGCGATGGTACAAAAGTGCATTAGCGTAACTATAGCTAGGTAGCTAGCTAACTAAGTTAGCAGGCTAAACAAACTACCGTAGCCGTCATCTAAGAAATAAAATAATTTTTACAATCAGAGATCTTTTGCATCTCAATTGTAAAATCTGTTCTTCTTTTAAGTTTTAAGATATGGCTAGTTACTAAACAGCAAGCTACAACGTTACAACCCAGCCACATAAAGCTTGGTTAACTAGCAAACGTTGGCACATGACTGGAGTTGGCTAGCTAGTTAGCTTGGTGCCAGGTAACTTGTTATGCGCCACCCCTCGCATTTGTATCTTGTCAGCAAATGTGTAACATCAACAACAGTAAATAATGTACTAGCTAATTATGTAACATATTTGACGAGGGTTGACATTGGTTCTGATTATGACCATRGATGCATTTGAATCTCACAAAATTATMGGCATGACACAAGATAGGATTCCAAACAGATGTAAATAACAAGTGTGGAGGAAAGATGTATACTCTGGAGGGACAGCCTTGAATTGTACATCTTGTCTCATACAATCATTGGTTCCTGTAGGTGCTGGGTAGAGATATGAGGGGGAGACCTTTTGGCAGAACGCCCAGAATAAGTTAAGATAGGAGACAGTGCCAGACACATACAGGAACCAACCCTATGAACCATGCCTATATAGCTTGTCTGTGTAAGCAATATATAAGAACTAACGGGACTGCCCCGGGAGAGCTCACTTCAGACCGGTACTTAATGCATCTAASTTTGTCTGTGACCTCTCCAGCTTGCTTATAATAAAGAAKGATTCATTTAAGATTGACTTTGTGTRTCCCTGGAGGTAATTTCCATGACAATCTGGCATCACGATTRATTCTGCCTGCGGAGATTTCCAGTGAGGGTCTGTGAGGAAAACCGGTAGCACAAGAACCCGCCCAGACCAGACCCTTACTGTGAGCTGCCCAGGAGGAGACCCATCATCCGCAAACAAATGAGGGACACGGCGACTGAATTTCAGNACAAGAACCCGCCCAGACCAGACCCTTACTGTGAGCTGCCCAGGAGGAGACCCATCATCCGCAAACAAATGAGGGACACGGCGACTGAATTTCAGTAAGTCCATTTAAATGAATCTGCATAAAAAAAAAAATGTTTTTAACTAAACATAAAAATGTATCACTAATCTTAAAAAGTCACGTCGGCTATGGAGAGCGTGATGACAGTCGTCCGGAACAGCTATTGCTCTCATGCATGCCTCAGTGTTGCTTGCCTCTAAGTGATTTATCTCGTCTGGTAGGCTCATGTCACTGGGCAGCTCGCGGCTGTGCTTCCCTTTTGTAGTCTGTAATAGTTTGCAAGCCCTGCCACATAAGACGAGCATCGGGGGCCGGGGTAGTATGATTCAATCTTAGCCCTGATTTGCAATTTGCCGGTTCGTCGCAGGGCATAGCAGGATTTCTTGTAAGCTTCCGGGTTAGAGTCCCGCACCTTGAAAGTGGCAGCTCTACCCTTTAGCTCAGTGCAAATGCTGCCTGTAATCCATGGCTTCTGKTTGGGGTATGTACGTACAGTCACTGTGGGGACAAAGTCCTCAATGCACTTATTGATAAAGCCAGTGACTGATGTGGTATACTCCTCAATGCCATCGGAAGAATCCCGGAACATGTTCCAGTCTATGATAGCAAAACAGTCCTGTAGTTTAGCATCTGCTTCATCTGACCACTTTTTTATAGACCGAGTCACTRGTGCTTCCTGCTTTTATTTTTGCTTGTAAGCAGTAATCAGGAGGCTATAGTTGTGGTCGGATTTACCAAATGGAGGGCGAGGGAGAGCTTTGTACGCGTCTCTGTGTGTGGAGTACAGGTGATCTAGAATTTTTTTGCCCTCTGGTTGCACATTTATGCAATTACTGACCCAAACTGCTACAGACCTATGTCTATCCTACCCTACCTTTCTAAGTTCTTCGAAAGCCATGTTAACAAACAGGGTGCACCTCAGCCACGCTCAAGGTCCTAAATGATATCTTAACCACCATCGATAAGAAACAATACTGTGCAGCTGTATTCATTGACCTGGCCAAGGCTTTCGACTCTGTCAATCACCACATCCTTATCGGCAGACTCAACAGCCTTGGTTTCTCAAATGATTGCCTCTCCTGGTTCACCAAATACTTCTCCGATAGAGATCAGTATGTCAAATCGGAGGGCCTGTTGTCCAGACCTCTGGCAGTCTCTATGGGGGTGCCACAGGGTTCAATTCTTGGGCCGACTCTCTTCTCTGTATACATCAATRATGTCGCTCTTGCTGCTGGTGAGTCTCTGATCCACCTCTACGCAGATGACACCATTGTGTATACTTCTGGCCCTTCTTTGGACACTGTGTTAATTAACTACCCTCCAGACGAGCTTCAATGCCATACAACTCTCCTTCGGTGGCCTCCAACTGCTCTTAAATACAAGTAAAACTAAATGCATGCTCTTCAACCGATCGCTGCCTGCACCTGCCCGCCCATCCAACATCACTACTCTGGACGTTTCTGACTTATATGTGGACAATTACAAATACCTAGGTGTCTGGTTAGACTGTAAACTCTCCTTTCAGACTCACATCAAACATCTCCAATCCAAAGTTAAATCTAGAATTGGATTCCTATTTCGCAACAAAGCATCCTTCACTCATGCTGCCAAACATACCCTCGTAAAACTGACTATCCTACCGATCCTCGACTTTGGCGACGTCATTTACAAAATAGCGTCCAACATCCTACTCAACAAATTGGATGCAGTCTATTACAGTGCCATCCCTTTTGTCACCAAAGCCCCATATACTACCCACCACTGCGACCTGTACGCTCTCGTTGGATGGCACTCGCTTCATACTCGTTGACAAACTCACTGGCTCCAGGTCATCTACAAGACCCTGTTAGGTAAAGTCCCACCTTATCTCAGCTCGCTGGTCACCATAGCAGCACCCACCCGTAGCACGCGCTCCAGCAGGTATATCTCACTGGTCACCCCCAAAGCCAATTCCTCCTTTGGCCGCCTCTCCTTCCAGTTCTCTGCTGCCAATGACTGGAACGAACTACAAAAATCTCTGAAACTGGAGACACTTATCTCCCTCACTAACTTTAAGCACCAGCTGTCAGACCAGCTCACAGCTCACTGCACCTGTACATAGCCCATCTATAAATAGCCCAAACAACTACCTCATCCCCTACTGTATTTATTTTATTTATTTATCTTGCTCCTTTGCACCCCAGTGTATCTACTGCACATTAATCTACTGCAAATCTACCATTCCAGTGTTTGAATTGCTATATTGTATTTCCTTCGCCACCATGGCCTATTTATTACCCTACCATCCTTATCTCACCTCATTTGCTCATATTGTGTATGTTTGTTTACTCCATGTGTAACTCTGTGTTGTTGTATGTGTCGAACTGCTTTGCTTTATCTTGGCCAGGTCGCAGTTGTAAATGAGAACTTGTTCTCAACTTGCCTACCTGGTTAAATAGAAAAATTATCCTAATAAAATGTAACATGTTGATAGAAATTTGGTAGAACTGATTCAAGTTTCCCTGCATTAAAGTCTCCGGCCACTAGGAGCGCCGCCTCTGGGTGAGTGGTTTCCTGTTTGCTTATTTCCTTATACAGCTGACTGAGTGCGGTCTTAGTGCCAGCATCTGTCTGTGGTGGTAAATAAACAGCCATGAAAAGTATAGCTGAAAACTCTCTAGGCAAGTAGTGTGACCTGCAATTTATCACAATATACTCTACTTCAGACGAGCAAAGTCTAGAGACTTCCTTAGATTTTGTGCACAAGCTGTTGTTTACAAATATGCACAGACCGCCACCCCTCGTCTTACCGGAGTGTGCTTTCTATCTTGCCGGTACAGCGTATCTCCCGCTTGTCGTCATTCAGCACGATTCCGTGAAAATAGGATAGTACAGTTTTTATGTCCCGTTGGTAGATAATTTATGTCCAATGATTGCACGTTGGCGAGTAGTATTGACGTAACGGCAGCTTTCCCACTCGCCTTCTCTGGTCCTGACCAGGCATCCGTCTCTTTGTCCTCTGTACCTGCGTCGCTTCCTCTTGCAAATAGCGGGGATGTCGGCCCTTGTGGTGTTTGGAGAATGTCTTGTGCGTCCTCCTTTTGTAAAAAAAATCTTAGTCTAATCTGAGGTGAGTGATCCTGTCCTGATATCCAGAAGCTCTTTTTTGCCGTAAAATACGGTTGCAGAAACATTATGTACAAAATAAGTTACAAATAACGTGAAAAACCCCCACATAATAGCAATTTGTTGGGCGCCGTAAAACTGCTGCCATTTCTTCCGCCGCCACACCCTGTACCACGGAATCGGTACACAAAAATCTCTTCCCAACTATTTTGAAATCTGTATGGCACAGTTGTCAACATCCTGGTCCTCAAATTAAGCTGGTATACTTTCCTATTTATGCAATTTTTATTCCTCTGTGTAACGGTACTCGTCCTCGTCTCATGAACGAGTATGAAAGATCGGACCAATGTGCAGCGTGGTAAAGGTCCATTTATGAAATCGACCCTAAACATGAACACTGAATGACAAAACAACAAAAGAGAATGAACGGACTGAAACAGTTCTGTATGGGAAAAAACAGACACAGAAAACAATTACCCACAACCCATAGTGGAAAACAGGCTACCTAAGTATGATTCTCAATCAGAGACAACGATCGACAGCTGCCTCTGATTGAGAACCATACCAGGCAAACACAGAAATACAAAACCATAGACTACAAAACATAGATGCCCACCCCAACTCATGCCCTGATCAAACTAAAATAAAGACATAAAAAAGGAACTAAGGTCAGAAGACTGACACTCTGCCAGTTTTGATCCTTTACATTGGGCAGACAGACCAGTTCCCTACCTCCTCCCGCTGCACCTACCTCCTCCATTTTTGGGTAATGCTGTTATCAATTGTTTGTACTCTTGGATTGAGCAGACCTTCCCGTACAATTCTGATAACTCCTTGAAGGACATAATTCTACCATTCCAATTTACAATATAATTTACGACAAAAATACCCTTTTCAAACATCTTTCCCATAAATATAAGTATTCATTAACCAGCACATTTGAGTTCAGCCATAATTTGTTCTATCTTTTCAGGGGGATGAAACTGAAATTGTAGCCTGCTCTGCAATGCTTGTTTGAAGGAAAAAGAAAAAAGATACTTTTCAATTAATCGTAAATGAGACATGGCAATCTGCACAAAGGCAAAAAGGCAATTTTTAAACAATGATGAGCTTTTCTTAGTAATCTACTTGAAACATTTAGGGTTCAAGTAAAATTGAATAAGTGAAGCTTTTAGAGAGGTTTAGTGCTTTTATAGTTAATAATCTCACCACCCATTTCATATTCAATATACATAGATAGCACACTTAATTTGTCTTGTTTAGCCGTCCCAGAGTAAAGCAAATATTTTTTTGCTCGTTATGATTTGGAAAAAGAATCATCAGGAGTAGCAGCGCATAAGTGAGTAAAACGGCGATATGACTAAGGAGTTAATCAGGGCAATTTTTCCATAAATAGACAGGTATTTACCTCTCCATGGTTACAGGATCTTGTCTATTTTTACAAGTTTTCTATTGAAATTCATTGTGGAGAGCTTATGTATATCTTTTGTGATATGAATAACAAGTATGTCTACTTCATCAGCCCATTTTGTAGGTAAACTGCAAGGTTTTTCCAGACTGGAAGGAATTAATAGCCTCAAAGTTATTCCTGAAAAATGTGGCCTTCGCTTTGATCTTTCTGTACATTTGTTAATTTTTATATTATTTGGAAAKAATTTCTTACCGTAATCTTCATTCAGTGGGAGAGGAAGGGATGGAAAAGAGAACATCTGCCTAAAATAATTAGCTTCCTCTTAAAATATMATTCGGAGAATCATAGATGACTCCGTCTTCAGTAACGAGTTTCAGCAAAATCTTTTTGTTAGCATTCCTGTATTTGAGATTCAGGAAGAATTTTGTCAATATTTCTCCATATTCCATCCAGTTTGCTCCTTACCATAACTAGATACTATTCTCAGTCTATATTGACCATAATTAGTGCTTGTAAAGTTCCTGCCATCAGAGGTATTATGATGGTCAAAATTAGAGCTTTCAAATGTCTGATATTTCGAATTCAAGAAATAGGTTCTAGCAATATTCGTTTTATTCCCTTGCCTGTTGCCTGTGAGCCAATGCCACAGATGTTAGAAATTGAGACAAGATATTATGTCTGTAGTAAATCTGAGTAGGTTGATGTGTATCATATTGGATGTGATTTAGTGAGAGTGTGTACGAAGTCTGTATAAGAGTAAGACTATAATGTGCGATGTCCAAATAAATAATAACTCCTCCAATTTGCATGGTTGAGTGTCTATGTGTGCAACATGTAGTGCGTATAGCCTTAATATTCATGATGATAATTGTAATCCATATCATATCACCATCATGGTTGCATCATAATTACCTTTAACATCATTGAAAAACACATCCCAGCATTTCCATAGCAATTGACGTTTCACACGATCATGAAAGAGACCTTGCATTACTCTAGAGACGGCTTCACTACAGTACAAATGTATTCTGTACAATATGTTATTATTCCCCAATGCCCCTATTCTGATATCTTCCCCTTGCCTGTTGTAAACATATATAAACTTGTAGACAAATAACATAAAAAAAGATAGACAAACAAGAAACATATTAAATTATAAAACAGTTCTCAACAATGAGAGGAGAGAGTGAGAGAAGAGAGCGAGATCATGTGTGTGTGTATAAGGTCGTATGTGTAAGCGAGCATGTAATTGAGTATGTGTGTGTTCATATCCACTTCATAGTGTTCAGATATTTTTACAGTTCCCATACTTTCTTTTTTTCATAACCTGAAGTCCCTGTAGAATTTAGTACAGYCTTGGTGTTATGGAGCTGTCTCGGAATAGCTGTCCATCTATAAAGAGTTTRTCCACAATGAGAAAGGATCGCTTACCCTTCTCCCTCTCTTGCCTTTGTACCGGATACAGTCTCTTACGACGTTCGTTTATCTCCCTTGGAAATTGATCATTGAGACCGAATTTGGTCGCTTTAAGCTCCCTTCCCCTGCTTTTGATCAGCTCCTTTTGTTGGTAGTGTTCAAATTTTGCGATGACCGGTTCGGGGACCCTTGGTCTTGTCGCTCCGAGCTCCAAGTCTGTGTACTCGGTGGAAAGTCACCTTGTTTACAGTCTCTATAGAAAGTTTCAAGAGGGATTGCATGAATTCTCTGATCGCGCCCTCTGGATTATTGGATGCGTCCTCAGGAATCCCAGAAAAAAATGATTTTCACGCATGCTACGACTTTGTATGTCTAGTAGCGACTCCTTCATCTCCCTATTCTCCCTGAGTAGGTAATTCATGTTGGAACTGTGGATTTTTACCTTGGCTGTGAGTGCCTTGTTCTCTGCTTGGAGAGTTAGAATTTCACTGTGGCTAAACTCCAAACTCCCCCTCAGCTCTGCTACCTCCTCACACAACTTTTCCAGTGTTGCATGGATTCCAGCCAGAGCATTAGCCTCTACTTCAACAGTAAGTACATCGTCTGTGTCTGTAGATGAATCTGTTTCTCTTTTTTTGTCAGGTTAAAGATATTTTGTGAGGATCTTTCCATGATGGCGTATGTTGTTCCTCCATAGCATAAAGCTGTTGGTACTCGTCAATTTCCTTAAGGATCTCCTTAGTATCCAGGTTGGCTCTTTACTGCAACCAGTTGTTTTACAAAAATATAAAAATGAGTCTTTCCCACGACGACGACCGGTGTCTGTAATACACCCAGCTAGCACTCGTGGAATCCACGCAAAAAAATTAAACACAAACTTGCAGTCCCAGCCATGAAGGCTAACCGCRTCGTGGAATCCTTAGTAACAAAACTTTAGTTCTGAATAAAATCGATTTAATGAAAAATATTTCATATAAACAACAAACCGAGTGTATACAGTACAATGTTCTGTTGTGTGCTCTGATGACGTATCAGCCTGCCTGCTTTGATTTTGGGGTCCACTGAAGCAGAAMGTTGGGCTCTTAGCACATTCCCTGCATGGGAATTAGATGGAAGCTTTTTCCTCCTCCTCTGACTGACTGTTAAATAAAAAAATGTGCTGCTTCCTAAAGCATCCTTGATTGGGAGCTAATCGYAAGAAGGTCCTTAACTGCTTTGGGATGTTTTATCATCAAGTAATTATGGACTCCTCCAATATACAGGTGCTCAATATAACACATTTTACGGAACATGATTGCCTCAATCAAATATCTTTTGTGTTTCCTAAAATACCCTTTCCATTTTATTATAATAAACTCAACAGAAAACACCTGCTTTGCATCTTGAAGTGTTTATAGCAGTAACCTGGATCTCTTGATCAACCACTGCAGAGTTTTTAAATGGGGKGAATATGTCTGATATCAAAACCAAACTGGATTTGTCATTTGAAAGACATGCACTATCTCTTTTGCAACATCATAGACTTCATCTGCGCTACAGAGAGACATCAACAAGTGGTAGATAGGCTCATACTTGAAAAGCAATATTTCAGTGTAGTCATAGACACTATACAGTATGTTGTTTCAAATCAAATATCAAGGGCAAGGAATACCAGCATGCTACAGTTGGCTAATTTAGATTTCTAAGCTACTACTTAACATGTCTATCAATCTTCTTATTCAAAGGATCTTTGAATACAAATGTGCAGTGACAGATTTGGCCAGACTTATGGCCARTGGCAGTCTGTTTTGTTTATTTTGTATGTTTCAATAAGATTGCTTTGTGTATAGTGATGAGTAAGTGAAGATAATATGTCTATTGATCTCTCTGATTCTGAACGTACTGCTGCCAGTTTGGGAGCCCTCCTATAGAATATTTCATGTTTTTTTGCCGTACAGTTGGTTAAGAGCATCTATCTAGCGCTGTGTCTCTCTYTCCTCTCAGTTTCATCCTCAGGAGCAGAAAACAAGTTGACTCAGCAGMTCTGAAGAACTTTAGAAGATGCAATATCATTTAGACTTAATGATTATGACAAACTACCGATAATACAAGTATTATTCATTATCCTTGAGATTTAAAAAAAATACTAAGTTCAATGACTAATGTAACGTTGTTAGGTTTTCAGTGCTATTCAAAATGGCTGATACACTACTGCYCTCTAGTGGTTGGAAGCTCACTGTGCGAGTCAAGGAAGCAAATATCTGAGAGTTGAAACACTAAAGACTAATATTAGTTGCTGTGCCAAGGATGAGAGCACTGGCAAACATAGCACAGCTCCAACTGCAATGCTGTCTTTAGGTTTTCAAACATTGGCAATCTCAATTACCCCTTTGCACACCAAAGTATCTACAAGGTACGGAAAAGTATTAGGGCCARGTGAAGAGAACATTTTTATAAACGGTGATGGGTGGTGGTACTAAAGTCCAAATGGAATGTTGTGAATAAAATGGCAGTATTTTGAGAATAGTATTTTGAGAAACTTCAAGAATACAGTGGCAATATTTCGAGAATGWAGTCTAAATTAAATTCAAGAATAAAGTAGAAATATATTGAGAATAAAMTTGACATTTAATTTAGAGAATTCACATTTTCAGAATATAGTCTCAGCTACATCTGGTTTCCCAATGAAAACTCATTGAAAAGACAGTGACCTCAAAAATGTTTTTATTCTGAATGGTTTGTCCTCTGGGTTTTGCCTGCTACATAAGTTCTGTTATACTCACAGACATGATTCAGAGTGTTTTCTATCTAATAATTTCAAATCTACCAATAATATGCATATCTTATATTCTGGGGATGAGTAGCAGGCAGTTGAATTTGGGCATGCTATTTATCCAAACGTGAAAATGCTGCCCCCTACCCCAAAGAAGTTAACATTAGAGAAGCTTCCATTAAAGAAAACCCTCTGTGTTTTATTAGATAGATCTGAATCCACGATATGGTAGAGTTTGAAAAGCCATACCAGGTTATGGTGAATAATATCAAAGGCTGCACTGAAATCTAACAGTACAGCTCCCACAATCTTCTTATCAATTTCTTTCAACCAATCATCAGTCATTTGTGTCAGCGCAGTACATGTTGAGTGCCCTTTTCTATAAGCATGCTGAAAGTCTGTTGCTAATTTGTTTGCAGAGAAATAGCCTTGTATTTGGTCAAACACAATTTTTCTAACAGTTTGCTAAGAGCTGGCAGCAAGCTGATAGGTTGGCTGTTAGAGCCAGTAAAGGCCACTTTGCCATTTTTGGGTAGCGGAATGACTGAAAATAATCTTTATCGAACAAAAGGAACATTTATTGTGTAACTGGGAGTCTCGTGAGTGCAAACATCCGAAGATCATCAAAGGTAAGCGATTCATTTTATTGCTTTTCTGACTTTCGTGACCAAGCTACTTTGCTGCTAGCTGTTTGTAATGTTTTGTCTACTGATCGATAAACTCACACAAACGCTTGGATTGCTTTCGCTGTAAAGCATATTTTCAAAATCTGACACGACAGGTGGATTAACAACAAGCTAAGCTGTGTTTTGGTTATTTAAAAAAAAAAAATGGCGCTCTGCAATTCAGCGGATGTTGACGAAAATGATCCCGCTAAAGGGATCTGTGCGCCAAGAGGCTAGCGGGACCACTTCCGGTTAAACTGGAGGGCGCGCAATTCAAATAAATAATCATACAACTTATGGATAATAAGTTGTCAACCCTTTGTCATCCAAAGGGTTCCAGCTACAACATGTAGTGTCGTTTTGTTAGATAAAATCCTTCTTTATATCCCAAAAAGTCAGTTTAATTGGCTCCATCGATTTGAGTAATCCACTCATTCAACTTGCAGAGAAAGGAATCCAAAAAGCTACCGCTAAACTTTGTTAAAACAAGTAAAAATACGCTTCTATTTAATCCTCAGATACCCTCAAATGTAATATGTTCAATAGGAAAACGATATTAGCAGGTTCGTCGTGGGTGCATAGACTGATTTCCAAGTCAGTATCCCAGTACTAAAACTCGTAATTCTTCCTCGTTTGGGAAGAAACAAGCCTGAAACCTTGAACAAAGACTACTGACATCCAGTGGAAGCCATAGAAATTACATACTGGGAGCTAGATTACATTTGTTCCCTATACGTTCTATTGGAAGAGCATGGGCTCTTCAAAACAAATTCTGGTTGGATATTCTTTGGATTCTCTCATAACATATCTATTGTCTTATAGTCTCCTACTTTATTTTAACAATTCTACAAACTTCAGAGTGTTTTCTTTCCAATGGTACCAATGATATGCATATCCTGGCTTCAGAGCCTGAGAAACAGGCAGTTTACTTTGGGAACGTCAGTCAGGCAGAAATTGAGAAAGCCAATCTGCCAATCTGAAGTTGTTGATTGAGTTTCCTGTTACAATAGATATTATATTCCTTCTCATTTAGCCAGGTAAATACTGATAGTCTTTTATTATCTGCTAAGCCATTATAATTATAACTGGCTATACGTATTTCACCACTTACCATAATGAGATAAATGTTTCAATTTTATTTATCAGAACATATGTTTGTAAACTTACCATAAAAAAATAGATTGAGTGTACATATACAGTCTTAGGTCAGTTAGGATCACCACTTCATTTTAAGAATGTGAAATATCAGAATAATAGTAGAGAGAATTACTTATTTCAGCTTTTACTTATTTCATCACATTCCCAGTGGGTCAGAAGTTTACATATACTCAAATAGTATTTGGTAGCATTGCCTTTAAATTGTTTAACTTGGGTCAAACATTTCGGGTAGCCTTCCACAAGCTTCCCACAAATGAACACCATCTCCTTACAGAGATGGTGTAATTGAGTCAGGTTAATAGGCCACCTTGCTCGCACATGCTTTTCCTGTTCTGCCCACATATTTTCTATAGGGTTGAGGTCAGGGCTTTGTGATGGCCACTCCAATACCTTGACTTTGCTGTCTTTAAGCCATTTTGCCACAACTTTGGAAGTATGCTTGGGGTCATTGTCCATTTGGAAGACCCATTTGCGACCAAGCTTTAAATTCCTGACTAATGTCTTGAGATGTTGCTTCAATATATCCACATACATTTTCCTTCCTAATGGTGCCATCTATTTTGTGAAGTGCACCAGTCCCTCCTGCAGCAAAGCACCCCCACAACATGATGCTGCCACCCCCGTGCTTCATGGTTGGAATAGTGTTCTTTGGCTTGCAAGCCTTCCCCTTTTTCCTCCAAACATAACGATGGTCATTATGGCCAAACAGTTCTATTTTTGTTTCATCAGACCAGAGGACATTTCTCCAAAAAGTACGATCTTTGTCCCCATGTGCAGTTACAAACCGTAGTCTGGCTTTTTTAGGGCGGTTTTGGAGCAATGGCTTCTTCCTTGCTGAGCGGCCTTTCAGATTATGTCGATATATGACTCGTTTTACTGTGCATTTAGATACTTTTGTACCTGTTTCCTCCTGCATCTTCACAAGGTCCTATGCTGTTGTTCTGGGATTGATTTGTACTTTTCGCACCAAAGTACGTTCATCTCTAGGATGTTCATCTCTAGGAGACAGTCTCCTTCCTGAGCGGTATGACGGCTGTGTGGTCCCATGGTGTTTATACTTGCGTACTATTGTTTGTACAGATGCACGTGGTACCTTCAGGCGTTTGGAAATTGCTCCCAAGGATGCACCAGACATGTGGAGGTCTACAATAGTTTTTCTGAGGTCTTGGCTGATTTCTTTTGATTTTCCCATGATGTCAAGTAAAGAGGCACTGAGTTTGAAGGTAGACCTTGAAAGACATCCACAGGTACACCTCCAATTGACTCAATTAGCCTATCAGAAAAGCCATGACATCATTTTCTGGAATTTTCCAAGCTGTTTAAAGGCACAGTCAACTTAGTGTATGTAAACTTCTGACCCACTGGAATTGTGATACCGTGAATTATACGTGAAATAATCTGTCTGTAAACAATTGTTGGAAATATTACTTGTGTCATGCACAAAGTAGATGTCCTAACCGACTTGCCAAAACTATAGTTTGTCAACAAAACATTTGTGGAGTGGTTGAAAAACGAGTTGTAATGACTCCAACCTAAGTGTATGTAAACTTCCGACTTCAACTGTACCTAAGGAGGATGCAGCATTGATTAGGGATACGCACTTGCCTATCAGGTGATGTGCCTATTAAGTGGCAATAAAGGAGATTGGGAAAAAAGTTAAAATGACATGGCTTGGGAACACCTCTCAGAACCTGGGGCTGGAAAGGGGAAGACTGGGCGACAGCATGAGGAGGTTTTTTAGGGCCTTTATTTTTGTGGAGACCAGCAGAAAAGTGTCCTGGAAGCAGGTGAATAGAGAGTGGGAATTGTCATGGTCTCAAACTTTGGCTTTCATGCATATCTTTCCACATTTTTTATGTTTTGTGTTTTTCGTTGCTTTCCAAGTCTTGTGCTATCAGTCTCTTAGGAACCAGAAAAAGAAAATGGAGGTGTGTTGAAAGATAGAAATAAGATAGTGTATGGTGTAATCATTGAACAGAGGCCATAAGTCTCTGATTTTTAAAACCTCACGGAAAGAAGGCAAAAACCTGAACCAGGGCCAGAGGTTCCATGTCTGGTGATCCCAGGAGACCAAGTCCGAGTGTTCCGGAGGAAGTGGAACGAGCCAAGGCGAGAGGGTCCCCACGAAGTCATCCTAGAAACACCAACAGCTGTCCAGGTGAAAGGAAGCACTACGTGGTACCATCTGAACCACTGTACCAGAGTTCTGGAGATTGGTGGGTGACCATCGAGCCATGAGGAAGCAGAGGATACTGATACACCAGGCAGGAGCCTGGAGGAAACAGAAGGAGAAAATGATCACAGCGCAACTCCCAATGGTCAACAGATACACTCGCCTGAATATCCAGAGAGTCCAGGGATGGGGAGGGGTGACATGCCTGCTGCTCCTGATGACATACCTACTCTGGCAGATACCCCTGACGGAAGCGCTGTCCAAGGGGACGGAGAAACAACGACAGGAGAATGGGAAGGAATCTTCCCTACCATCGACTTCTTAACAGACAGTGTAAATGAAGAACGGTAGAATGGCCCTGACAGCAACAGCGGCAAACATAGAAGAAATTGTAAAAACACCTCCCACTAGCACTAGTACACTAATGAAGACAATGGCAAAACCATAAGAAAGTGGGTTTTTAAGAAGAACAGAATATGAGTTGGCCTACTGTATGTTATCTGGCTATGCGCCGTGCCATGGGCTTTAGGCTATTTCATTTAGCAGAAAAGATATTGGCACCGGACTTATGAGCATATTTTATATTATATGACTTTCTATAAAATACAAAAGGGTATTTTTCCCATTTCAGAGCGAGTGCGCATATGAAGTGGCGATGTTGAGCCGCCTCCAACATTGTTTTAGAGAATTTGGCCAACCAGTCTCACAACCACAGACCACGTGTAACCAGGCCAGCCCAGGACCTCCCCATCCGGCTTCTTCACCTGCGGGATAGTTTGAGACCAGTCACCCGAACAGCTGATGAAACTGTGGGTTTGCACAACCGAAGGATCTCTGGACAAACTGTCAGAAACCGTCTCAGGGAAGCTCATCTGTCTGCTCGTCGTCCACACCAGGGTCTTGACTTCAGCGGGCAAATGCTCACCTTCAATGGCACGCTGGATAAGTGTTCTCTTTGCAGATGAATCATGGTTTCAACTGTACTGGGCAGATGGCAGACAGCATGTATGGTGTCATGTGGGCGAGCGGTTTGCTGATGTCAACGTTGTGAATAGAGTGCCCAATGGTGGCGGTGGTGTTATGATATGGGCAGGCATAAGCTACAGACCATGAACGCAATTGCATTTTATTGATGGCAATGTGAATGCACAGCAGTACCGTGATGAGATCCTGAGGCCCATTGTCATGCCATTCATCTGCTGCCATCACCTCATGTGATCACCTCATTGTTTAAAAGATCCTTCACCTGTGATAGAGAGACACCACTGTCCTCAACGATACTCCCACCGGCTTTGGTCTTTGTCATGGTAGTAATGTAGGCTACTCTGTACTAAGCAAATGGAATTGTTTTAAGAAGATCATACCAAGGATCATTTTGCTATTTGATTTTGAAGACCCCTTGAAGTATCAAAAATATATACAAAAAATATTTGATGAAAATGTATATTTGGTCTTACTGCTGTTAGCCCATACAAACGCACTGAATAACAGATTCACTACATGGGACAACAGACAGTCCCTAAAATACTTTGCACAGATGGGTCATATTAGTGTGTAGTCCAAACTGTTAGGACGCTACAGACAGAAGTTGGCAGATCGGCTGTACCGACGAGTCCCAAGATGCTTGTGGGGATTATAGAGCAAAACAGAGAACACAATCGTGTTCGTGAGAGTCTCACCTTTCCATAGAGGCCAAACAGTTTGGACGGTACAAAATATTTTGTGAGAAGACAAATTTTCGGGACATACGCGGATGCATCCAATGCAAAAAAAAACATCTCTAGCTTAAACTGGGAGTTTAAAAAAGGAATATATATGCGCTCTAATTAGATTTTCTGCAGGGGCGCAGACATGGACCTTAGGGGGTTAAACGTCCTACACCTTAACGTGATGGTGAATAAATAAGTCTGTTAATTCATAGTCATATTGCAAAAAATAGCCACAACAAATATATAGTCGTGGCCAAAAGTATTGAGAATGACACAAATATTAATTTCCACAAAGTCTGCTGCTTCAGTGTCTTTAGATGTTTTTGTCAGATGTTACTATGGAATACTGAAGTATAATTACAAGCATTTCATAAGTGTCAAAGGCTTTTATTGACAATTACATGAAGTTGACGCAAAGAGTCAATATTTGCAGTGTTGACCCTTCATTTTCAAGACCTCTGCAATCTGCCCTGGCATGCTGTCAATTAACTTCTGGGCCACATCCTGACTGATGGCAGCCCATTCTTGCATAATCAATGCTTGGAGTTTGTGGGTTTTTGTTTGTCCACCAACCTCTTGAGGATTGACCACAAATTCTCAATGGGATTAAGGTCTGGGGAGTTTCCTGGCCATGGACCCAAAATATCGATGTTTTGTTCCCCGAGCCACTTAGTTATCACTTTTGCCTTATGACAAGGTGTTCCATCATGCTGGAAAAGGCATTGTTTGTCACCAAACTGTTCCTGGATATGACATTCTGGAGTATATGCAAATTGCCATCATACAAACTGAGGCAGCAAATTTGTGAAAATGTATATTTGTGTCATTCTCAAAACTTTTGGCCACGACTGTACATGTTTCAATACATGCCACCGGAAACAGAAGTAGGTTGTAGATTATTGTGGTATAGAGAATGTGGTGGTATAACAGGAACAGTGTAATCTAGTGGGCAAAACCTGGTACTTTCAGACTACTTTTGGTAAATAATGCAAGCGACCTCAAATACAAATTTCTCTGAAGGAGGGAAAAGAAATACATCACCAGGTTCACAGGGAATACATTACGTAGTATGTAGGTGGCTTTTGAATAAATAAATAAATCTAATTTCTGACTCATTGGTTGGAAGACTCCCGAGTGGTGCAGCAGTCTAAGGCACTGCATCTCAGTGCAAGAGGCGTCACTGCAGTCCCTGGTTCGAATCCAGGCTGCATCACATCTGGCCGTGATTGGGAGTCCCATAGGGCGGCGCACAATTGGCCCAGTGTCGACCGGGGTAGGCAGTCAATGTAAATAATAATTTGTTCTTAACTGACTTGCCGAGTTAAAAAATAAAAAAAATCTGATGTTGGGTACTATATTTATTGAATATTATCAGAGTCCTATCAATTAAAATGGCCAATTTGGGTGCAATTAATAAGCTTAATTTCTCCAAGATATTTTATTTCAACAATATAATATTTCAGTAATGCCAATCTTACCTGTTTCTAACTACAGAGAGAATTTCAGAACATTCTGATGGTGGGTGTCATGGCTTGCTGAAATGACTCCTCAGTATCTAGTATGTTATCATGCACAATTATGTTCTAGAAAAATTACAAAGAAATCTTTACCCACATTTTGTTGGCGCATTGAGCAGCCCTTTATCAATGTTCTACAAGTGCATTTTGTTTTCACATTTTAAGTCCACTTTCCCCAACATTGAAGATAATCACCTTCTTCCCATGTAGGCTTTAGCACTATGCTGATATACACATTATTTAGCAAAACCTATTTCAGCAACATATGCACATTCTTATGTTGGCAGCTGTAATTCATTCCTGAAGAAATTGGACAAAAACTTACCTGAGAAAAGTTGAGCGGGGTCCTCAATAGGTAGTCAGTGGATGCTGTTATCCTCAAATAAAGGTGTGAATACTCAAAGAGGAGATATTAAGTAGCTAGCATGAGACTATGCACAGGAAAAGTACCAGAACCGCCCCTAAACACATTTCCTCATAGGCAACCCATGATGGTTACCAATCTGAAAAACTTGAAACAACATGAGTAATGTGAGTAAGCTACTGAAAAGGGTATTGGTGGTATGGAAAATTAGGTAATACTTTACTTTACTTAAAGCATCCAGGTATAATGTATTATGATGCAGTTATAATGCATTGAAAACCATGTCAGGAGCATCTACGACCGCTATGTAATGTTTAGACTTGCACGCATAAGTCATCAGACACACCCAGACATGTAAACTGTCTTTTCAAGATCTCTGTTAAGATGGTACTGCTGGATGGTACTGCTGGTCTCCATTCTAAATGCAACATGCATGTTATTAAACCCAGTTGGAACTTACATCATATTATGATGCATTATGGGGAATTCCATGTTCAGTTCAACTGACTTGAAATGGAATCAAATCCAACTTTGGTCAACACAGGTTTATGTATTATTTGTACCATTATTCTAGCTGTTTTCTGTGTAAACCGTGGGATTTGTATGAGTTTGGTCCTAGGATGTTTCCTGCTTCCTCACTGTGTGCCAGTTACAACGTAGGACATGTCTTGTATTGTCTTTTGTGTGAACATCAATGCATGCAAAGAAAATCAATGGTGCCAACAAATCCTCTCCATCATACTCATTTTAATTGTTTGAGCAGGAACAGGAATGATCAAACCCAATAACTGTGAAGCAGATGGATTGTGTCATTGCATTCTCGTGGCCTGTTTCTACAAGAGAGATACAGTGCAACCACTCCAGAAGTGAATGGGAAATAGTGATCAGAAATCCCATAATCGAATGCCAAAAAGCCATGCAAGCAGTCTTTCATTCCTGCCCCCTTTGACCTAAATGGACCCATGAGACTAAAGAGGAAAACTACCTTTAAATCATGCCACTCCTCAGCTATAGAGGCCATCTGAGTCATCACAGATGGCCCCTATAGCACAAAACTGTGGTACCATTTATTACACAATAGTTCCACTAATTCCAGAGCATTAGGCTCTATTATATAAAAACTAGTAGAGTCATCCCATGAGGAGTACACACCATATTGAATCATTTATCCTGGAATGCCCAAAACACAAACAAGGAGAAGCTTAAACAACTAAGTAAAGCCTCTTTTCTTTCAATATCCAATTGCAACTGTGTGATAAACAATCTTCATGAATGCAAAACGATCTGTGCTGGTTGTCACACTAGTTGTGAAGAAACAATGACATGAATCCTCCATTAAAGGGGAACTCTGCCATTGATACATCAATTTTGGGACTTTTAAATTAATTGTAGCTGACGATTCTTTAATAATATAATTTACAAATGCCTCATGAACTTAGTTAAACTGTTTAACCCCATCAGAACCCAAAATATTAACTTTGGAAAACAAAAAAGGTAGAAGGCTGAACTGCATATTGCCCCTTAAAAGTAAATAAGCACTTTACAAATAAACACTTTACAATTATGGTATGTATTACTATGGTAATACATATACAATGAGTATACAAAACATTAAGAACACCTKCTCTTTCCATGACAGACTGACAAGGTAAATCCAGGTGATCCCTTATTGATGTCACTTGTTAAATACACTTCAATCAATGTAGATGAAAGACAGGTTAAAGAAGGCTTTTTAAGCCTTGAGACAATTGAGACATGGATTTTATATGTGTGCCATTCAGAGGGTGAATAAACAAAATATTTAAGTGCCTTTGAACGGGGTATGGTAGTAGGTGSCAGGCACACTGGCTTGTGACAAGAACTGCAACGCTGCTGGGTTCTGTACTTATTTCTAGAGGACATTTAGTAGGGCCCATGTTTAGACTGGTTCAGACACACAGCGTTGCCACACCTTGCATAACTCAACTGCATGCATGTCGAAACACACATGCCCATATGTCCTGTTYGCTGTGCACAAAGAAGATTGACATCACTGACAGTTGGTGTGAATGTATGTTCTTTATAAAATAATGTATTGACCCTTGATAAAACATTCCAAAATAATTAAATGTAAACYTACTTCAAAGAGCTTATTATCAAGACCTTCTATCCTCAGGTTGGCTGTAAAACAAATTGGTTTTATCAGGSGACAGTTCAGACAGACAACGTGATTCTTAGCCTTCCCCTGTGATAACTAACCATTGCTACATATTCTCATCTCTTGTGACTTTCCTGTTTGGGCATGGGCTTTTTTAAATGACCGATTTATGTGATGTGAAGATCTTTCTTCCACCTCGCTGTTAGCACAGACAACAGCGACTGCATAAGGAACAAAAATTCAAAACACTATACCCATCAGTTATTCATAAAGAAATGTGTGGCAATATCATTATTAGTATAGAAATGACATTTTTTTATTTATTTTTTTACTTCCCTCTTCATACATCCTAAGAAAACATTACAGAACATCACTTCTCAAAACATGTCTTGATTAAGTCACTAAATCATACAAAGCTACACTCATAGTAAGATATCTGCAATACTCTTTATGGCTTATAAGCTAACGTCAGGTAGCTAGCCAACATGGTATGTTCTCTGGGAGTGAGGATTCAATGTATGGTCACTCCAAATGAGAGGTTTGTAAAATAATAAAATGTGGATAACAAGTTATTGTGAAAGCATTAACATTTTATACCAATACCTGCAATAAATAAATATACCTCACAGTACATAACATATCAAGTAYTTAGCACTGTAGTAGAGTAGGAAAATAATTACTTACAATTCAGATCTAAATAAATACAGATTTCCCTATATATTTTGTGGAAAGTCAATGGATGTCTTTGTAACTCAAGATTCTAAATCAGTCAAGGAAGCCATATACTGCTGAGGTTCGTGTTATTTGTTCAAGTTATAATACAGCTACTTAAAATATGCAACTTACACTACATGACAAAAAGTATGTGGAGAACYTGCTCGTTGAACATTTAATTCCAAAATCATGGCCATTAATATGGAGTTGTTCCCCCTTTGATACTATAACAGCCTCCACTCAGCTGGGAAGGCTTTCCACTAGATGTTGGAATATTGCAGCAGGGACTGGCTTCCATTCAGCCACAAGAGCATTATTAGTTAGGTCATGCACTGATGTTGGGCGATTAGGCCGGACTCGCAGTCTGCGTTCCAATTCATCCCAAAGGTTTCCGATGGGGTTGATGTCAGGGCTCTGTGCAGGCCAGTCAAGTTTGTCCACACTCATCTCGACAAACCATTTCTGTATKKACCCCGCTTTGTGCACGGGGGCATTATCATGCTGAAACAGGAAGCACAGAATCGTCTAGAATGTCATTGTATGCTGTAGCGTTAAGATTTCCATTCACTGGAACTAAGGGGCCTAGCCTGAACCATGAAAAACAGCCACAGACCATTTCCAACTTTATAGTTGGCATAAGGCATTGGGGCAGGTAGCGTTCTCCTGGCATCCGCCAAACCCAGATTCGTCCATCGGATTGACAGATGGTGAAGCGTGATTCATCACTCCAGAGAAMACGTTTCCACTACTCCAGAGTCCAATGGCGGCGAGCTTTACACCACTCCAGCCGACGCTTGGCATTACGCATGGTGATCTTAGGCTGGTGTTGCGGCTGCTCTGCCATGGAAACCCATTTCATGAAGCTCCCCTGACGAACTCGGCGGTCCTGTTCTGTGAGCTTGTGTGGCCTACCACTTCGCGGCTGAGCCGTTGTTGCTCCTAGACACAATGGTTCACAATAACAGCAATTACAGTTGACCGGGGCAGCTCTAGCAGAGCAGAAATCTGACAAACTAACTTATTGGAAAGATGGTATCCTATGACAGTGCCACGTTGAAAGTCACTGAGCTCTTCAGTAAGGCCATTTTACTGCCAATGTTTGTCTATGGAGATTGCATGGCTGTGTGCTTGATTTTAAACACTTGTCAGCAATGAGTGTGGCTAAAATAAACAAATCCACAAATTTGAAGGTGTGTCCACATACCTTTGGCCATGTGGTGTATGATTGAGACAGAAAATGTCTTGGTCTACAATGACCACATTTCCTAATCTTGTTCTCACTTAAATACCCCCCAAAAATGAGATGAAAGTCAAAGCCCTTGAGGGGCAAACAGTCAATTAAATGAATAAAGTTGGTCTTCATTGATAGGTTTTCGCAAATCCACTGAGGTGCATTCAGAGAAAGGTTAATACCACCAGTTTAACAATTAAGGCACAGAGAGGATCCTGACTCATCTAAATGTGTGTATGTGTGTACTGCTGGGTGCTTCCTGCTGGGTGTGCATGTGATGGCACCTGCAGCCATCTGTCATTCCCTCTGTGCGTGCATGTGATGGTACTCTATCCCTCGATGTCRTCCCTTCCTACAGGGAATGCTTTTATCACTTGGGAGATGCGCTCTGCGATGGTTCTGCTGCTGGCAATGATCAGCCTCCTGGACATCAGGTCAAATGGGCCTCCTGGGTAGGACAACAATACAATAGATCCATGTTATAGCAAGTGCCCAGTACTCATTTTAACCTCATTGAGAACTTTAAGATCTTATTAATTATATTTTAATTAATTATATCAATAAAATAATTTACTCATGACTTGGAGGCCTTGATCATGTACCATCTACAATCCACACCACTTCTTCAGAAGCCCGCCACATCCTGGTTACAACTATGTACAGTAGGTAGCATCGCTGCAGTGCACAGTGAATCACCTGAGATGTCCATGATGACACCCCCAGCCTCTCTAATRATGGCAGCTCCTCCAGCCATGTCCCAGCAGTGGATGCCCATGTGGTAGTAGGCATCAGCCGCACCGCACGCCACCAGGCACATGTTGACTGCCGCACTGCCCGGCGAGCGGATGCTACGGGAGCAACATTTGCTTGTTAGCCTCATACATATCTAAACCACTGTAAGTCAAACAACAATCACGTGTGGCTCAATGGGTAGAGCATGGCAMTTGCACTTTTGATGCACTACTGTAAGTCGCTTTGGATAAAAACGTCTGCTAAATGGTATATATTATTATATTACATCTCTCTTTCTGTGGCCTTATTAATGTTTGATGCATTACAAGCTCACAATATTGAGATGATGTTTAAACAAAGAGTGTGGGAAGTAATGTTTACCCGTGTACAGGGATGGTGAGGATTGTCTCGATGTTTCCCATCATGGTTTTGAAGTGCTCTGGATCCTTCTTAAAGCCCATCTCTGTCAGGACCAAGGACTTGGTGATGTCTACACAGAGAGTGTCATGAGTTATGACTACTCATTGAATCCATTACACAMCAAACTAGCATAACGCTAACCAAGCTAAATCTCATACAATAAAACGAGATACAATTCATCTGTATATCTTCCTAGTGTTATCATGATCAATTGATTCCTAATAGCTGTTATGACAGACCATTTTGAAGGCACAACGCTCAAATTAAGAGAAATTAGGATGTAGGATCAGTTTAACTGACCTTTTAGATCATAATGACGAAGATTACATGGACGGGGGGACCAGACCCTCGATCAGCACTCCTACTCTAGAACGCTTTATGAATACCAGCCYTGATGTTTGGTACTTGGTGAATGACTCTCCCTAGTTGATATTATCTCAATTGGCTCAGCCAGACAGACAAGGCTGTACAACATACCTTCCTGCCCAGACACTTTGATGGGTTCTCCATTACAGAATGACCCTTTCCCCTTCCGTGCTGTGTACATCTTGTCCTCTTGGCAGCTGTAGACAATGCCAAACTCTATCTGAGTCAAAGACATTGCATAGAGAGAAGGATGACTTCAAATGCAAAGTCAAAACCTGCTGAGTTCCTGCTACTCAGTTATTACTGTCTTATAAATCTCATGACGTTGCCAAACACAGAAAACCTTTACCTCTTTCTTCACAGCAAAACCAATCGACATAGAGACAAAGGGGAATCTGAGGTAAAAGAAAAGAGAAAAKGTGTTAAGGTATTAAATAAGTGAACTCCTAGAGGAACTAAGCACATAAAAATCTATTTCTATTAAAACCCTTGAGGTCACGCCAGGAAAAATCTTGTTAAAAATAGCCATTTTAATATGAAGCTACCTATGCCCCCCMAAAAAATACTATTGATGTAAGAGGCTATAGCTTCTTTGGTTATGAGGACATTAGATGCTTTCATCATATGTTAGGCTATATAATGGGGCATGTTTGCAATACAGAACTGTAACATTGTGCAGCACCTGTGGACAAAGTTGGTGGTCCCATCAATGGGGTCAATGATCCAGGTGGGATTGTCAGTTAGGTTGCTGGTTGCTCCCGCCGCTACAGACTCTTCACCTATAAAACTGGTGAAAGAAGAATTYAAGAGAATATGGTGGATAATGAATATCAGAGACAGAAGCACAGTACCACACCTTTCAGGCACTTAGGAACCAGACCTGGATCAAATACAAATAATTGATGTGTGCTTGACCTGCATGCAAAGTGGGCAAAATGTGCACTTTCGGGACTAATGAATCGGGTTCCATTATACCACGCAAGCTAAATCAATTTCAAGCATTTTAGTTATGCATTTGACCCAAGTCTGCTGGGAACAATGTCAAGAAATTGACTCTCGAAAGCAGCAAATGGTGGCGAGTGGTGGTTCAGGCTTTAAAGCCCTGCAGTGAGCTACTGTACCTGTGTGTGGGGAACTTCTCCTTGATGGAGGAGATGATGAGTTGCTCCACCTTCTGGTCGGTCTCAGTGACCAGGTCCACAGGGGAGCTCTTCTGCATGATGGAGATGTCCTTCTGCAACGCTTCTTGGATCATCTGACAGAGAGAGATTAGAAAGAGAGAATGTCAGCCAGCTAGTCTCATGAGGGATTAATTAATAGGGATGATAATAATAACAATAATTGTTTGAATCAAATTTTATTGGTCACATACACATGGTTAGCAGATGTTATTGCGAGTGTAGCGAAATGCTTGTGCTTCTAGTTCCGACAGTTCATCAATATCTAACAATTAATCTAACAATTCCACAACAACTACCTAATACAAACAAATCTAAGTAAAGGAATGGAATAAAAATATCTAAATATATGGATGAGTAATGACAGAGCGGCATAGGCAAGATGCAACAGATGGTGTAAAATACAGTATATACATACGAAATGAGTAATGCTAGATATGTAAACATTATTAAAGTGACATTATTAAAGTGACTAGTGTTCCATTTATTAAAGTGGCCAATGATTTCAAAACTGTATGTAGGCAGCAGCCTCTCTGTCTTAGTGATGGCTGTTAAACAGTCTGATGGCTTTGAGATAGAAGCTGTCTTTCTGTCCTAGCTTTGATGCACCTGAACTGACCTCGCCTTCTGGATGGTAGCGAGATGAACAGGCAGTGGCTCGGGTGGTTGTTGTCCTTGATGATCTTTTTGGCCTAACTGTGACATCGGGTGCTGTAGGTGTCCTGGAGGGCAGGTAGTTTGCCCCCGGTGATACGTTGTGCAGACCGCACCACCCTCTGGAGAGCCCTGACATTGTGGGCAGTGCAGTTGCCGTACCAGGCGGTGATACAGCCCGACAGGATGCTCTCAATTGTGCACCTGTAAAGGTTTGTGAGGGTTTTAGGTGACRAGTCACATTTCTTCAGCCTCCTGAGGTTGAAGAGGCGCTGTTGCGCCTTCTGCCCCACACTGTCTGTGTATGTGGACCATTTCATTTTGTCTGTGATGTGTATGCCGAGGAACTTTAAAAAACATTCCACCTTCTCCACTACTGTCCCTTCGTGGAAAGCGGGGTGCTCCCTCTGCTGTTTCCTGAAGTCCACGATCATCTCCTTTGTTTTGTTGATGTTGAGTGAGATTGTTTTCCTGACACCACACTCCGAGAACCCTCACCTCCTCCCTGTAGGCTGTCTCGTAGTTCTTGGTAATCAAGCCTACTACTGTTGTGTGTCTACAAACTTGATTGAGATGGAGGCGTGCATGGCCATGCAGTCATGGGTGAACAGGGAGTACCGGAGGGGGCTGAGCACGCACCCAAGTGTGGCCCCAATGTTGAGGATCAGCGAAGTGGAGATGATGTTTCCTACCTTCAACACCTGGGGGCGGCCCGTTAGGAAGTCCAGGACCCAATTGCACAGGGCAGGGTTGAGACCCAGGGCTTAAAGCTTAATGATGAGCTTAGATGGTACTATGGTGTTGAGTTCTGAGCTATAGTCAATGAACAGCATTCTTACATAGGTATTCCTCTTGTCCAAATGGAATAGGGCAGTGTGCAGTGTGATGGCGATTGCATTGTCTGTGGCCTATTGGGGTGGTAAGCAAATTGAAGTGGGTCTAGGGTGACAGGTAAGGTGGAGTTGATATGATCCTTGACTAGTCTCTCAAAGCACTTCATGATGACAGAAGTGAGTGCAACRGGGCGATCGTCATTTAGTTCAGTTACCTTTACAGTCTTGAGTACAGGAACAATGGTGGCCATCTTGAAGGATGTGGGGACAGCAGACTGGGATAGGGAGACATTGAATATGTCCGTAAACACACCAGCCAGCAGGTCTGTGCATGTTCTGAGGACGCGGCTAGGGATGCCGTCTGGGCCGGCAGCCTTATGAGGGTTAACACGTTTAAATGTCTTACGTTGGCCACGGCGGAGAGAGCATAGTCCTTGGAAGCGGGCCGCGTCGGTGGCACTGTATTATCCTTAAAGCGGGCAAAGAAGGTGTTTAGTTTGTCTGGAAGCAAGACATTGGTATCCATGACGTTGCTGGTTTTCCTTTTGTAGTCCGTGATTGTCTGTAGACCCTGCCACATACGTCTTGTGTCTGAGTCATTGAATTGCGACTCCACTTTGTCTCTATACTGACATGTTGCTTGTTTGATTGCCTTGCCGAGTGAATAACTACACTGTTTGTATTCGGCCATATTCCCAGTCACCTTTCCATGGTTAAATGCGGTGGTTCGCGCTTTCAGTTTTGTGCGAATGCCGCCATCTATCCACGGTTTCTGGTTAGGGTAGGTTTTAATAGTCACAGTGGGTACAACATCTCCTATACACTTCCTTATAAACTCCATCACCAGATCCGCATATTATTCTCTG
The DNA here is from genome assembly GCF_002910315.2 of Salvelinus sp. IW2-2015. Classification (NCBI taxonomy): domain Eukaryota; kingdom Metazoa; phylum Chordata; class Actinopteri; order Salmoniformes; family Salmonidae; genus Salvelinus; species Salvelinus sp. IW2-2015. The sequence continues at coordinate 53,523,868 of NC_036854.1, read as the reverse complement.
AGGCTAGCCGGAACATATCCCAGTCTGTGTGATCAAAACGGATTGGATTTATATAACGTTGTTCCACCTACAGTTGAAGTCGGAAGTTTACATACACTTAGGTTGGAGTCATTACAACTCGTTTTTCAACCACTCCACAAATTTCTTGTTAACAAACTATAGTTTTGGCAAGTCGGTTAGGACATATACTTTGTGCATGACACAAGTATTTTTTCCAACAATTGATTACAGACAGACTATTTCACATATCATTACTGTATCACAATTCCAGTGGGTCAGAAGTTTACATACACTAAGTTGACTGTGCCTTTAAACAACTTGGAAAATTCCAGAAAATGATGTCATGGCTTTAGAAGCTTCTGATAGGCTAATTGACATAATTTGAGTCTACTGGAGGTGTACTGTGGATGCATTTCAAGGCCTATCTTCAAACGCAGTGCCTCTTTGCTTGACATCATGGGAAAATCAAAAGAAATCAGCCAAGACCTCAGAAGAAAAATTGTAGACCTCCACAAGTCTGGTTCCTCCTTGGGAGCAATTTCCAAACGCTTGAAGGTACCACGTTCATCTGTACAAACAATAGTACGCAAGTATAAACACCATGGGACCACGCAGCCGTCATACCGCTCAGGAAGGAGACGCGTTCTGTCTCCTAGAGATGAATGTACTTTGGTGAAAAAGTACAAATCAATCCCAGAACAACAGCAAAGGACCTTGTGAAGATGCTGGAGGAAACGGGTACAAAGTTATCTATATCCACAGTAAAACGAGTCCTATATCAATAAAACCTGACAGGCCGCTCAGCAAGGAAGAAGCCACTGCTCCAAAACCTCCATAAAAAGACCAGACTACGGTTTGCAACTGCACATGGGGACAAAGATCGTATTTTTTTGAGAAATGTCCTCTGTTCTGATGAAACAAAAATAGAACTGTTTGGCCATAATGACCATCGATATGTTTGGAGGAAAAAGGGGAAGGCTTGCAAGCCGAAGAACACCATCCCAACCGTGAAGCATGGGGGTGGCAGCATCATGTTGTGGGGGTGCTTTGCTGCAGGAGGGACTGGTGCACTTCACAAAATAGATGGCATCATGAGGGAGGAAAATTATGTGGATATCTTGAAGCAACATCTCAAGACATTAGTCAGGAAGTTAAAGCTTGGTCACAATGGGTCTTCCAAATGGACAATGACCCCAAGCATCCTTCCAAAGTTGTGGCAAAATGGCTTAAAGACAACAAAGTCACGGTATTGGAGTGGCCATCACAAAGCCCTGACCTCAATTCCATAGACAATTTGTGGGCAGAACTGAAAAAGTGTGTGCGAGCAAGGAGGCCTATTAACCTGACTCAGTTACACCAGCTCTGTCAGAAGGAATGGGCCAAAATTCACCCAACTTATTGTGGGAAGCTTGTGGAAGGCTACCTGAAAGGTTTGACCCAAGTAAAACAATTTAAAGGCAATGCTATCAAATACTAATTGAGTGTATGTAAACGTCTGACCCACTGGGAATGAGATGAAAGAAATTAAAGCTGAAATAAGTCATTCTCTCTACTATTATTGTGACATTTCACATTCTTAAAATGAAGTGGTGATCCTAACTGACCTAAGACAAGGAATTGTTAGTAGGATTAAATGTCAGGAATTGTGGAAAAACTGAGTTTAAATGTATTTGGCTAAGGTGTATGTAAACTTCCGACTTCAACTATACATACAGTAGAGTAGGTGCTCAAAGCACTTTACATAGTAAGGCGTGAAACTCACCTCTTCCACCACCAATTTGTAGCACCCACTTGGGCGATGACAGATCACTGTTTCATTACTGTAACGTTTTAATTATAATGGTTTATATAAGCACAGCACCCTGATGAGAGTATGATAGCCCACTATGATAGACTACAAGGCATTGATAAACCATAATGTTCTACAGCTCAGCATTTAACACCATAGTACCCTCCAAACACGTCATCAAGCTCGAGACCCTGGGTCTCGACCCCGCCCTGTGCAACTGGGTCCTGGACTTCCTGACGGGACTCCCCCAGGTGGTGAGGGTAGGTAACAACATCTCCACCACGCTGATCCTCAACACTGGGGCCCCACAAGGGTGCGTTCTGAGCCCTCTCCTGTACTCCCTGTTCACCCACGACTGCGTGGCCATGCACGCCTCCAACTCAATCATCAAGTTTGCGGACGACACTACAGTGGTAGGCTTGATTACCAACAACGACGAGACGGCCTACAGGGAGGAGGTGAGGGCCCTCGGAGTGTGGTGTCAGGAAAATAACCTCACACTCAACGTCAACAAAACAAAGGAGATGATTGTGGACTTCAGGAAACAGCAGATGGAGCACCCCCCTATCCACATCGACGGGACAGTAGTGGAGAAGGTGGAAAGTTAAGTTCCTCGGTGTACACATCACGGACAAAGTGAATTGGTCCACCCACACAGACAGCGTTGTGAAGAAGGCGCAGCAGCGCCTCTTCAACCTCAGGAGGCTGAAGAAATTCGGCTTGTCACCAAAAACACTCACAAACTTCTACAGATGCACAATCGAGAGCATCCTGTCGGGCTGTATCACCGCCTGGTACGGCAACTGCTCCGCCCACAACCGTAAGGCTCTCCAGAGGGTAGTGAGGTCTGCACAACGCATCACCGGGGGCAAACTACCTGCCCTCCAGGACACATACACCACCCAATGTCACAGGAAGGCCATAAAGATCATAAAGGACAACAACCACCCAAGCCACTGCCTGTTCACCCCGCTATCATCCAGAAGGCGAGGTCAGTACAGGTGCATCAAAGCAGGGACCGAGAGACTGAAAAACAGCTTCTATCTCAAGGCCATCAGACTGTTAAACAGCCACCACTAACATTTAGTGGCCGCTGCCAACATACTGACTCAACTCCAGCCACTTTAATAATGGGAATTGATGGAAATTATGTAAAAATGTACCACTAGCCACTTTAAACAATGCCACTTAATATAATGTTTACATACCCTACATTACTCATCTCATATGTATATGTATATACTGTACTCTATACCATCTACTGCATCTTGCCTATGCCGTTCTGTACCATCACTCATTCATATATCTTTATGTACATATTCTTTATCCCTTTACACTTGTGTGTATAAGGTAGTAGTTGTGGAATTGTTAGGTTAGATTACTTGTTGGTTATCACTGCATTGTCAGAACTAGAAGCACAAGCATTTCGCTACACTCGCATTAACATCTGCTAACCATGTGTATGTGACAAATAAAATTTGATTTGATAAGGCAGGTTTCCCAACTGGCGGCCCACAGGCTGAATTTGGTGCGCGGGTGATTTTATTTGGCCCCCAAGTTTTTTTTTGTTTTGTTTTTTTTTAAATAAAAAACATTGAAATTCTTGTACATAAAGACTGTAAAAACCAGCTCCAAGTGATTTTAATTTAGGACATCTGTTCCAAAGTATTCCCATGCATAATAGAGAGATGAAGTGCCTTCTTCAGAAAGTATTCATACCCCTTGACTTTTTCACATTTTGTTGTGCTACAGCCTGAATTTAAAATGGATTAAATATAGATTTTTGGGGTCACTGGCCTTCACATAATACCCCATAATGTCATAGTGAAATTATATTTTTTGAAATATTTACAAATTAATTAAAAATGAAAAGCTGAAAAGTCTTGAGTCAATAAGTATTCAACCGCTTTATGGCAAGCCTAAATAAGTTCAGGAGTAAAGATGTGTATGGAGTCACTGTGTGCAATAATAGTGTTTAACATTATTGTTGAATGACTACCTCCTCTCTTTACCCGACACATACAATTATCTGCAAGGCCCCTCAGTCGACAAGTGAATTTCAAACACAGATTCAACCACAATGACCAGGGAGATTTTCCATTGCCTCGCAAAGTAGGGCACCTACTGGTAGATGTGTACAAATAAAGCAGACATTGAATATCCCTTTGAGCATGGTATTAATTAGACTTTGGATGGTGTATCAATACACCCAGTCACTACAAACATATGGGTGCCCTTCTTAACTCAGTTGCCCGGAGAAGAAGGAAACCAGGGATTTCACCATTAGGCCAATGGTGACTTTAATGTCTGTGATAGGAGAAAACTGAGGATGGATCAACAACATTGTAGTTACTCCAAAATACTAACCTAATTGACAGAGTGAAAAGGAAGCCTCTACAGAATACAAATATTTCAAAAGATGCATCCTGTTTGTAACAAGGCACACAAATAATACTGTACAAAATGTACAAAGTGTTATGTTTGAGACAAATCCAACAAAAACACATAACTAAAAAACACATTAAAATCTATGGGAAGACCTGCAAATGGTTGTGTAGCATTGATCAACAACCAATTTTACAGAGCTTGAAGAATTTTGAAAAAARAACTAATGGGTAAATATTGCACAATCCAGGTGTGGAATGCTTAGAGATTTACCCATAAAGCCTCAGTTGTAATCACAGCCAAAGGTGCTTCTACAAAGTATTGACTCAGTGGTCTGAATACTTATGTAAATTATTTATTTCTGTATTTCATATTCAATACATTAAGGGGTATGAATACTTTCTGAAAGCACTTTATGTGATCGTATACAAATGTAAGCAAGGTTTGAAATTATTATTATTTAGTATAATATTCTATCTGTTCGGGCTTTTTGCGGTCAATTTGCATTCATGTTCCGGCCCCCTTGACTATCCRCTCAAGAAAAAAATCGGCCCGCTGCTGAATCTAGTTGATGATCCCTGACATAATGTAATATTATTCACCGTAACCTAGCCAGTAGGGTATAATGTTGTTTTCTCACCTTCCCAGCCTCTTTGGTCACCTCAAGGCAGTGGTCCATGCACTCTTTCCAAGGGTCTGCCATGATGACGACAACCTAAACAAACAAGTAACAACACCCAATATGAGAATTATATTCAAACCGGAGCTGGATTTCCCAAAAGCACTAAAATCATATTAATTCCATTATTTGTACTACGATGCTTTTCGGAAACCCAGCCCTGGAGAATAATTTGCAAGAGGTTAACAAATTATTCTAGCTAAATAGAAAAATAAATAATCAACGTCGAAAATGTTACACATAACCAAGCTAACGTTTGCTAACGTTAGCCAGCTGACAGGCTATGAGGTCTTCCCGGCATTGAGCACTAGCAAAATCAGCAAGGATACACAACAGCTAGCTAGTGACCAGATAACCGCCCTATAAATTGTAACAATAATCGATTTGCCAGCAAAGACAGTTTGAAAACCGAAACTTACTGTATTGTTTCCCTTTTCTAACCTCTGCACTACTATTCTGCCAGCAGCACAAATTATGACATCATTTTCCTATAGCAATGACAAAACCTTCAAAATAAAAGCCAGCATTTGAATACCGTTGTAATATMATTTGCTGATTAAAAGGATATTGCAATTTAATTATTGGCCGTGTTTATTTTGGCATCAAGAAAGGCAATTAGTAATTTCTGAAAACGGATTCAAACATATGTTTAAAAAAAATACAATGTTGAGACTGGTATGTTGAGAATATTGGGATGTAGCGAAAAAAACGTTACTACCTGTATCAGCTAAGTGGGATGGGAAATAATCAGTAGGGTCTCTACTAACCAAATAGGGGGCAGAGAAAAGCCAGCAGCAGACCATGCAACACAGTCCCCCTCAAAAACGAAACATATTTGGTTACCCTGCTGAGTATTTCCCAACCCCACTTAGCTGAGACAGTTAGAAATGTCAACAACCCAATATGTATTACAGAGTATTGCATTGGGTGCTATGGAGGGCTGTAAAAAGGGCCAGCAGCAGGCCGTGTGACACAATCCCCATCAAAAGACCCAATTGAGGATTTTTCCACCCCAGGCATGTTGGCATTTATTGACATGAATCTTGCCCTGGTGGCAGCTCTGCTGAGTAGTCACCCTAACCCTAACTGATTTTAAACCTAACCTTAACCACACTGCTAACCTTAAATTAAGCTAACTTTTGTTTTCATAACTTTTTACAAAAAAGACMATTTTGACTTTGCAGCTGCCCCATCTAGTGGAAATCGCTCAGCTCTGCCTCCAGGGCAAGATTCATGACAACAACTGTCAACCTGGGGATAGCGAGGGGGTGGAGTGAGAAAAAAATGCAGCAGGCCATGTGACACAGTCCCCCTCAAAAAGTAACCATGTTAGGTTAGTAGAGACCCTACTGAGTATTTTCCACGGCAGTTTATATGAGATGGTAGTCATTTTTTTTCTCTACAACACAAAAAGTATCCCATATACAGCAGTGGAGGTTGCTGAGGGGAGAACGGTTCATATGGCTGGAACGGAGTAAATGGAATAAAACACATGGAATACTGTGTTATGTGTTTGATACCATTCCACCTATTCCACTCCAGCCATTACCACAAGCCCATCCTTCCCAATTAAGGTGCCAACAACCTCCGATGATCTACAGTATATTGCATATGGAGGGAGCAAAATAAGGTGCCAACAGCATTATGTATAATGTCGCGCTCACATGCCAGTCAAAACTTGGAAACAATGAAATTTCTAATTTTCTAACTCGTTGTACTAAGATGATCCCAGTTTCCAACTATCAGAATCAACCAATCAGAAGCTCTACGCAAATAACTTACATTCATTTTAACTTGGAGGTTCCGAGTTTCCGATAGCATATGAACACGGCATAAGACCTGTTGCCCACCAGAAGAGATCTAGTTTAATTCTATTGATTCTATTGAGTAATTACAGTAATATACACTGCCGTTCAAAACTTTGGGGTCACTTAGAAATGTCCTTATTTTTGAAAGAAAAGCACATTTTTTGGTCCATTAAAATAACATCAACTTGATCAGAAATACAGTGTAGACATTGCTAAATTGTAAATGACTATTGTAGCTGGAAACGGCTGATTTTTAATGGAATATCTGCATAGGTGTACAGAGGCCCATTATCAGCTACCATCACTCCTGTGTTCCAATGGCACGTTGTGTTAGCTAATCCAAGTTTATCATTTAAAAGGCTAATTGTTCATTAGAAAACCGTTTTGCAATTATGTTAGCACAGATGAAAACTGTTGTGCTAATTAAAGAAGCAATAAAACTGGCCTTCTTTAGACTAGTTGAGTATCTGGAGCGTCAGCATTTGTGGTTTCGATTACAGGCTGACATCGCCTGGTATATAGGTCCTGGATTCCAGGAAGCTTGGCCCCGCAGATGTATTGGGCCGTACACGCACTACCCTCTGTAGCACCTTACGGTCAGATACCGAGCAGTTGCCATACCAGCCGGTGATGCAACCGGTCAGGATACTCTCGCTGGTGGAGCTGTATAACTTTTTGAGGATCTGGTCTATACCAAATCGTTTCAGTCTCCTGAGGGGGAAAATGTGTTGTCGTGCCCTCTCCACAACTGTCTTGGTGTGCTTACACCATGATAGTTTGTTGGTGATGTGGACACCAAAGAACTTGAAACTCTCGACCCGCTCCACTTCAGCCCCGTCGATGTAAATGGGGGGGCTGTTCTGCCCTCCTTTTCCTATAGTCCACGATCATCTCCTTTGTCATGCTCACAATGAGGGAGAGGTTTTTGGCCTGGCACCGCACTGACAGATTTCATCGTTGTTGGTGATCATGCCTACCAACGTTGTGTCATCAGCAAACTTAATGATGGTGGTGGAATCGTGCTTGTCCACGCAGTTGTGGGTGAACAGGGAGTACAGGAGGGGACTAAGCACACACCTGAGGGGCACTGGTGTTGAGGATCAGCGTTGCAGATGTGTTGTTGCCTACCCTTACCACCTGTCGGTGGCCTGCCAGGAAGTCCAGGATCCAGTTTCAGAGGGATGTGTACCAGGGTCCTTAGCTTAGTGATGAGCTTTCTGGGCACTATTGTGTTGAACGCTGAGCTGTAGTCAATGAACAGTATTCTCACATAGGTGTTCCTTTTGTCCAGGTGGGAAAGGGCAGTATAGAGTGCGATTGAGATTGCGTCATCTGTGGATCTATTGGGGCGGTATGTGAATTGGAGATGGGCTAGGGTTTCCAGGATGATGGTGTTGATGTGAGCCATGACCAGCCTTTCAAAGCACTTCATAGCTACGGACATGAGTGCTACGTGGCGGTAATCATTTAGGCAGGTTACCTTCACATTCTTGGGCACAGGGACTATGGTGGTCTGCTTAAAACATGTGGGTATTACAGACTGGGAGAGGTTTAAAATGTCAGTGAAGACACTTGCCAGTATACGCCATGGTAATTCATCTAACCTCGCAGCCTTGTGAATGTTGACCTGTTTAAAGGTCTTGCTCACATCTCGCCGAACATGATCACAGTCGTCCGGAACAGCTGGTGCTCTTATGCATGCTTCAGTGTTGCTTGCCTTGAAGCAAACAAAAAAGGTATTTAGCTCGTCTGGCAGGCTTGCATCACTGGGGAGCTCGTGGCTGGGTTTCCCTTTGTAGTCCGTAATAGTTTGCAAACCCTGCCACAACCGACGAACGTAAGAGCCGGAGTAGTAGGTTTCAGTCTTAGTCCCGTATTGACACTTTGGCCGTTTGATGGTTTGTCTGAGGGCATAGAGGAATTTCATATAAGTGTCCGGATTAGTGTCCTGCTCCTTAAATGCGGCAGCTCTGCCTTTAGCTCAGTGCGGATGTTGCCTGTAGTCCATGGCTTCTGGTTGGGATATGTACGTACGGTCACTGTGGGGACGACGTTCTCAATGCACTTATTGAAGAAGCCGGTGACTGAGGTGGTATACTCAGCAATGCCATTGGATGAATCCCGGAACATATATTAGTCTGTGCTAGAAAAACRGTCTTGTAGCGTACCATCTGCCACATCGGACCACTTCCATATTGAGCGAGTCACTGGTACTTCCTGCTTTAGATTTTGCTTATAAGCAGGAATCAGGAGGATAGAGATGTGGTCAGATTTGCCAAATGGAGGGAGAGGGATAGCTTTGTATCCATCTCTGTGTGTGGAGTAAAGGTGGTCTAGAATTTTTTTCCTTCTTGTTGCACATGTGATATGCTGGTAGAAACTAGGTGGAACAGATTTAAGTTTGCCTGCATTAATAAATCCTCTCAGGGATAGGCGTCCCGCTAGCGGGACAACTTCCGGTGAAACTGGAGGGCATGCAATTCAAATAAATAATCATAAAAATGATGGATATTAAACATTTATGTACATACAAGTGTCTTATATCGGTTGAAAGCTTAAATTCTTGTAGCCTAACTGCACTGTCTGATTTACAGTAGCTAATACAGCGAAAGCATGCCATGCAATTGTTTGAGGATGGTGATCAAATATTTTTCCACCGGCACAGGTTTCATAAATTCACAAATAGCGATGAAATATTCACTTACTTGCTGAAAATCTTCCTCTGATTTGTCATCCAAAGGGTCCCAGACATAACATGTAGTGACGTTTTGTTAGATAAAATCCTTCTTTATATCCCAAAGTCAGTTTAGTTGCCAACATCGATTTGACTAATCCACTCGTTCAACATGCAGAGAAAATAATCAGAAAATCTACCCCTAAACTTTGTTTCAAAAAGTCGAAATACATTTTTATTTACTCCTCAGATACCCTAAAATGTAATCAAACTACACTGCTCAAAAAAATAAAGGGAACACTTAAACAACACAATGTAACTCCAAGTCAATCACACTTCTGTGAAATCAAACTGTCCACTTAGGAAGCAACACTGATTGACAATACATTTCACATGCTGTTGTGCAAATGGAATAGACAAAAGGTGGAAATTATAGGCAATTAGTAAGACACCCCCAAAAAAGGAATGGTTCTACAGGTGGTGACCACAGACCACTTCTCAGTTCCTATGCTTCCTGGCTGATGTTTTGGTCACTTTTGAATGCTGGCGGTGCTTTCACTCTAGTGGTAGCATGAGACGGAGTCTACAACMCACACAAGTGGCTCAGGTAGTGCAGTTCATCCAGGATGGCACATCAATGCGAGCTGTGGCAAAAAGGTTTGCTGTGTCTGTCAGCGTAGTGTCCAGAGCATGGAGGCGCTACCAGGAGACAGGCCAGTACATCAGGAGACGTGGAGGAGCCGTAGGAGGGCAACAACCCAGCAGCAGGACCGCTACCTCCGCCTTTGTGCAAGGAGGTGCACTGCCAGAGCCCTGCAAAATGACCTCAGCAGGCCACAAATGTGGCATTTGGCCACAAATGAGAAAAAAATGGGCCTAGCCCTAAGTCCCCAGCTACTCAGAGCGCCGCTTCTGGATGAGCATTTTCTTGTTTGCTTATGGCCTTATACAGCTCGTTGAGTGCGGTCTTAGTGCCAGCATCGATTTGTGGTGGTATATAGATGGCTACGAATAATATAGATGAGAACTCTCTTGGTAGATAGTGTGGTCCACAGCTTATGTTATTAAAGGGAAAATCCTTAAATATACATAATTGGTTTAAAAATACCAATATTTATGTAAACTTTTTTTTTTAAATGCTAGTATTAATAATAATTGTATCTGTGTTTGTTTCCTATGTGGTTCCAATGCTGTGCAACACAGTTGTACTGCACTAGTGCAACAACAACAACAAAAATCGATATTCCCAGGCTTAGCATTTTTGCAGGATGACTCTTATTTTGAAGAAAATAAATCCGTGTTTGCACTGCCAGCAGAATGGGTAATACCAGACTAGAAAAGGCAAAGCGAGAGGGTTTACTCCCCCGGAATCTGTCCATGARAAGAAGACCAAGAAGTCAATGAGAGTGTCAACAACAAAAAAGTAATTGCTAATTTGCTACGTGAGGCTTATTTGATCGAATAGACGTTGTGTAGTGGTTAGGTTGTTAGGAATGCACTGGTATAAGTGGACGCACAAGGCATTTCGGCAAAAATATTACAAACTTGAATTCGGAGTTGTGCTGTTGTTTACAAGCGTATCTGCCGTCTCACTGGCTAGAGAATGATCCCATATTTCCATTGTTAGTCGCGTTACCGCTCTATCTTGTCAATATAATATAAACTCTTAGGTAATACCACAGGTAGAATAATAATGAGCCTGCCTTCCATGTATTTCCATTGTTAGTCGCGTGACCGCTCTATCTTGTCAATATAATGTAATGACCTGACTAGATCATAAATGAACAATTGTCCAGACATAGGCTTGAGTTTGCGAATTGACGGTTTATTAAACCAACTTTACACAGGCTACTGTTTGGCCGTAGCCCACGCCAAATAAATGACAGATAACCCACCCAGAGAGTCAGGGGAGGCGAGCAGGCCAGAGGTGGATGACGCAGTGCCCTTGTTTGGGTGTAGGGCCTGATCAGGCCTGAAGGTACGGAGGTGCCGTTCCCCTCACAGCTCCTAGGCAAGCACCAATGGTCTTGTAACGGATGCGAGCTTTCAACTGGAAGCCAGTGGAGAGAGCGGAGGAGCGGTGACGTGAGAGAACTTGGGAAAGTTGAACACCAGACGGGCTGCGGCGTTCTGGTATGAGTTGTAGGGGTTTTAATGGCAGCAGCAGGGAGCCCAGCCAACAGCGAGTTTGCAGTAATCCAGACGGGAGATGACAAGTGCCTGGATTAGGACCTGCGCCGCTTCCTGCGTGAGGCAGGGTCGTACTCGCGAATGTTGTAGAGCATGAACCTACAGGACGGGTCACCGCCTTTGATGTTAGTTGAGAACGACAGGGTGTTGTCCAGGATCACGCCAAGATTCTTAGCACTCTGGGAGAGGACACAATGGAGTTGTCAACCGTTGATGGCGAGATCATGGAACGGGCAGTCCTTCCCCGGGAGGAAGAGCAGCTCCGTCTTGCCGAGGTTCAGCTTGAGGTGGTGATCCGTCATCCACACTGATATGTCTGCCAGACATGCAGAGATGCGATTCACCACCTGGTTATCAGAGGGGGAAAGGAGAAGATTAATTGTGTGTCGTCTGCATAGCAATGATAGGAGAGGACCATGTGAGGATATGACAGAGCCAAGTGACTTGGTGTATAGCGAGAATAGGAGAGGGCCTAGAACAGAGCCCTGGGGGACACCAGTGGTGAGAGCACGTGGTGCGGAGACAGATTCTCGCCACGCCACCTGGTAGGAGCGACCTGTCGGTAGGACGCAATCCAAGCGTGGGCCCGCGCCGGAAGATGCCCAGCTCGGAGAGGGTGGAGAGGAGGATCTGATGGTTCACAGTATCAAAGGCAGCCGATAGGTCTAGAAGGATGAGAGCAGAGGAGAAGAGAGTTAGCTTTAGCAGTGCGGAGCGCCTCCGTGACACAGAAGAAGAGCAGTCTCAGTTGAATGACTAGTCTTGAAACCTGACTGATTTGGCATCAAAGAAGGTCATTCTGAGAGAGATAGCAGGAGAGCTGGCCAAAGACGGCACGTTCAAAGTTTTTTGGAGAGAAAAGAAAGAAGGGATACTGGTCTGTAGTTGTTGACATCGGAGGGATCTAGTGTAGGTTTTTTCAGAAGGGGTGCAACTCTCGCTCTCTTGAAGACGGAAGGGCGTAGCCAGCGTCAAGGATGAGTTTGATGAGCGAGGTGAGGGTAAGGGAGAAGGTCTCCGGAAATGGTCTGGAGAAGAGAGGAGGGATAAGGTCAAGGCGGGCAGGTTGTTTTGGGGCGGATCCGGCCGTCACAAGACGCGAGAATTTCATCTGGAAGAGAGGGGAGAAGAGGTCAAAGCACAGGGTAAGGGCAGTGTGGAGCAGAACCAGCAGTGTCGTTTGACTTAGCAACGAGGATCGATGTCGTCGACCTTCTTTTCAAAATGGTTTGACGAAGTCATCAGCAGAGAGGGGGAGGGGGGGGAGGGGAAGGAGGATTCAGGGAGGGAGGAGAAAGGTGGCAAAAGAGCTTCCTAGGGTTTTAGAGGCAGATGCGCTTGGAATTTTAGAGTGGTAGATATTGGCTTTAGCACAGAGACAGAAGAGGAGGAATGAGAGAGGAGGAGTGAAAGATGCCAGTCCGCAGGGAGCGAGTTTTCCTCATTTCCGCTCGGCTGCCCCGGAGCCCTGTTCATACCCCATATCCACGTATCGATGAGTCGCTGGACCTGGTTAGGGGTCCTCCTGGTTCTCCTCACTAGAACCTCCGCAGTGGCTACTGGCAGGTGCCCCTCTCCCCGAGGCCAGAGCCAAAACTGGTTCTCCACTAACAGAGGACACTGGCAGTTCAAGGTCCTGTGCTTTGGCCTGTGCAACGCTCCAGCTACTTTTGAGCGTTTGGATGGACAGGGTGCTGGATGGCATCCCCCGACAGCAGTGTCTGGTATACCTCGATGACATCCTGGCCCATGGCAGCTCCTTCCAGTCAGCCCTGGGGGCGCTAAGGCGTGTGCTGAGAGGGTGCTGCCGCAGGTCTGAAGCTCCACCCCGAGAAGTGCCACTTCATGAGGAGAGAGGTGTCCTTCTTGGGCCACCGAGTGGGGGAAGGAGGGATCAGCACCATGGAGGACAAGGTAGGGCCTGTCAGAGACTGGCCCACCCCACCGACCAGCGTTCAGCTGAAGAGCTTCCTGGCCTGGCCTCGTACTACAGGAGGTTTTAGCGGGCTTCTCAACGTGCTGCTCCACTGAACGCCTGCTGCCGAAGGACAAGCTTTCACTTGGACAGTGGGTGTGAGGAGCATTCAACACCCTCAAACGTGCACTGATCGAGGCCCCCGTGCTCGCCCCCCCTGACCTCACCTTGCCTTTATCCTGGACACAGACGCGAGCAATGTGGGCATGGGTGGGTGCTGGCCCAGATGGGCCAGAGGGGAGCAGAAGTGGTGGCGTACTTTCAGCAAAACATTTGACAAACATGAGCGCCGCTACTGTGTCACCCGGCGGGAGCTCTTGGCTGTTGTGGCTTCCGTCAAACACTTCAAGTACTACCTGGGTGGTCTGCCCTTACTGTAAGGACTGACCACTCTGCTCTCCAGTGGCTCATGTCTTTCAGAGAGCCAGAGGGCAGGTGGCACGCTGGTTGGAGGAGCTCAGCCGTATGACTTCCCGGTGTGCACAGGGCAGGGGCACGCCACTCCAACGGCGACGCCATGTCCCGTCGGCCCTGTACTGCAGACGGCTGCCGCCACTGTGAACGAGAGAGGGAACGGAGAGAGAGCTGTGTGCAGAGGAGGGGGTCTGTGCCACAGTGTGTCGGGCGAGCGGGCCTGTCTGCCGTGAGCTGCAGACTGTCGACCTGGCTGAATGGCGCAGCAGCAGGACGGGACACAGACCTACAGCCAGTGCTACAGTGGGTAGAGGCGCAGGTGAGGCCACCATGGAAGAGGTGACAGCGCTCTCACTCGCGACCAAAGGGTTGTGGTCGAAGTTTGAGAGACGCGGCTGGCTGATGCGTGCTACAGCGGCATGGAAGGAGTCAGCTACGGAGAGGAGAGGTGGCAGGTGGTGGGTCCCAAAAGCATTGCGGAGGCTGTGCTCCAGAAGTACTCATGGGGGGGTGGGGACTGGACACTTTGGGTCACAAAAACACTGCGCCGTCTCCGTCAGGCTTCTACTGGGGGCAGCCACAAGAGGGATGTGGAGGACTTTGTCGCCGCTGTGTACAACTGCACAGCGAGAAAGGGCCCCCAGGCCGCTCTCATGCTCAGCTCCAACAGTTCCCAGTGGGGGCTCCCATGGAGAGGGTGGAGTGGATGTAGTTTGGGCCGTTCCCCACCACAGACAGTGGAAACCGCTGGTGCTCACGGCCATGGACTATTTCACAAAATGGCCCGAGGCCTATGCTCTGCCTGACCAGGAGGCAGAGACCATTGTCGACGCCTGACAGCGGGGAGTTTCAACAGGTTTGGAGCTGCAGAGTCCATCCACAGCAACCAAGGCAGAAACTTTGAGTCCCGTGTGTTCGCCACATGTGTGAGAGGCTGGGTATGCACAAGACCGCACTACTCCTCTCCATCCTCAAAGTGATGGCCTTGTGGAGCGCTTCAACAAAACGCTTGGACAGCAGCTGGCCATCGTCTCTGCCAACACCAGCGTGACTGGGACAAGCACCTGCCTATGGTCCTCATGGCATGCCGCTCCACTGTCCAAGACTCCACCTCCTGCACTCCTGCCTCCTCATGCTGGGGAGAGAGATCGACCCCTGCGGAGATGCGTTTGGTCGGCCCTCTGGATAGCCCTCATGTTCCCCGGGCCGGAGTATGCCGGAGACTCCAGGACCGCCTGGAAGACAGCCCACACTTCGCCAGAGAGCAGCTGGTGAATGCAGGTGTGAGGCAGAAAAGGATCTATGACCCTGCACACCCGGGGAAGGCACTTTGTGGCTGGGGAGCTGGTCTGGGTCTACAGCCCCTAAGGAAAAAGGCAGATGCCCCAAGTTGGACAGTCACTGGGTGGGACCCTGCAGTGTCCTGGAGAGGGTAGGGGAGGTTGTTTACCGGGTGCAGCTTCCTCCCAGGGGGAGAAAAGGTGGCACTGCACGGGACAGGTTAGCCCATACAGAGGGGCTCTTCTCCCCAAACCCAGGAACCCCCACAATTCCCCTCTCTGGCAATGACATTCTCCAGGCACCCACCCCAGGTGCCGCAGACAAGGCTCCAGCAGCCCATTCCCCTGTCTCCCCCCTGTGTCACCGCGTGGTTCCCCAGAGCCACGGACTGTATTACCCTTCCCGTTCCTTGTAACCCATATCCTGCCTTCATCCCCTGGTTCCCAGAGGGGCACTCTGCGACCATCACGGCCACACAGGCAAAGGAGACCTCGGGTCGCTTCAGAGACTTTGTTTGTTCCCTCGGGGACGAGGGAATTTGTGGTGGGGGGGCTGTGTGCGACCGCCGACAGACAGCTGTGTGTTATGTGTTAGGCTAGGAGGGTGGTTGTGTGTGTACTGACCAGTAACCAGTGTTCGCGGTCCGACATGTCAATCAACCTGCTATCTGCCAATCACGGGAATGCCTGGAATGTTCTGATGCGCGGCATCCTGGCGGTTGGCGGGAGTGGCGTGGAGGGGGTTGGGCAGGGGGATGGAGCATTGGAAGTTAAGACCAGGTTTAGCCTTTGTTCTCTCTCTTTACGTCTGGGCTTCACAAGAGAAGGTCACGATTGGCT
>NC_036854.1:53474626-53507809 GCF_002910315.2 Salvelinus sp. IW2-2015 | reverse complement strand
TTCGAGACCTGCTCCCTGCCTGTTTCATTACATGGTGTCAGAAGTAAAAACGTTGATAAAAGTTAGCTAGCTAGCTGACTTATGTGACTAGCTACCGTAGGTGAGAACGGTGGTTGAAAAATGCTTCGAGGGAATCCGAAAGTGAAGGTGGAGATCGGGGACGATTATAGCCAAAGAGGTGCGTGTGCATGGACGTCGGAGGTTCTGGTTGAGGAGATCGCCAGGGCGTCGGAGCCCAGAGCCGCTTGAGGAGGACTTAGAGTGATGCGGCTGAAGCGGGCATGAGTGCTTCGTCGACTGTGTTTCGCGCGGATTCTGGTGGGCGGACCGAAGGGGTGACGTCGACGCGGCGGGACGAGAATCTGGGGCTCAGGATGTAAACAAACATGGCGGCGCCCGGTTCCCGCTGCGTCCGTATCTGTTAAGACCCGAAGTATTCCGGGGTAAGCGGATTGGGAAGCTTTTATGCTCAGTTGAACTGTTAGCTCATTTTTAGGGGGTGGTCGGATGAAGAAAGGGCACTGCAGTTGCTTTATGCCTCACGGATGAAGCTCTTGGCCTGTTTGATATTGATTAGCCCCGAGGGACAGACATGATTATGGTGCTTTAGTGGGAGCACTGAGGCAGGCGCTATGGACAGTTGTACAGCCCGGCTACTGCGCTCCGACTGAGTAATAGACGCAGGCAGCCTGGAGAGCCTCTACGGGTGGCTAGCTATATGACTTTGAGAGCCTCTCTCGGCGGCGGACCAGTTCATACAGGCGCTCTCTCCTACGGAGCTGGCATACGGACCCAGCTGGCTCATCCTGAGTTCTTGCAGAAAGCCTTGGAGATGGCTTTGAGAGGGAGCTGGGTGTGGGCTGGGGCTTCAGCTGGGGCTTTGGTGGGGGTGCAGGAGGACAGACCCTCTGTGGAGCGGGGGCAGAGCAGCCCGAGCCGAGAAAAGCTGCATGGTGGCTGAAATGACAGAACTTCATCTCGTGCTGTGTCGCTTACAGCGGCACGAAACACACGCCCTGGTCCCCAGGGTCTGCTGGGGTTGTGGCCAGCCAGGCACTGCCGCGCGAGATTGCCCCATGTCCCCCAGAGCTCAGGGGAAACGGCTCGGGTCCGCATAGACCGGGTAGTGCGGACCCCTGGCCTTTCTATCCCAACCACCATCTTCTTCAGAGAGGAGCCCACCGGCACAGACGGGGGAAGCAATGGCTCCACTTCCCCCAGAAGCAGACGAGGGCAAGCGGATGGAGCCTGTTGTTGTGGTGGGCCGGACCTGTGTTTGGGACTTTTCATGTCCCTGTCACTTTGGAGGGTGTGCCCTGCTTCCGCCCTGGTGGACACTGGGTCCACAGTAACCCTGTGAGGCCAGATATTGTGCCAGGTTGGACTCAGTGTGAGCCTACAAACTGTGCAGCTCCGCACGAGTCACAGGTTTAGCTGGCAACCCATGAAAGGAGAGGGAATAATGACTCTGACAGTAGGGTCAGCGCTGTGCGTCATCGCTGTGTGGGTGGCGGCTGTGCAGGACCCTTGTATCCTGGGGTTGGACTTTCTTAGGAGCACAGGCTGCCAGTTAGACCTAAATAGGGGCACACTGAGCTTCCATGGAGGGCCGGAAGTCACCATGCCCCCCCTAATGTCACATTCACTCAACCCAACAAACCCTTTACTCCAACAGTTAAAGCAGCAGAGACTCATGGCTGCCCCCCCTCCCCCACAGCTTGTGTGGACTTTTCCCCAGTCCCCCTGTCACCTACGCGGTGTGTACATTCTCCCCAGCACCTCCATGACACAGCCCTTCTGTGAGCCCGGGCCGCCCCCCCAGCCCAAGCGTACCCCAGATGGGAGAGGAGAGGACAACTGTCTGCAGTGGAGGGGAGAATGGGGGAGGAACTTGTTGGTCTTGACCCCGGAGCAGCAGACGGTGTGCAGTTGGCTGTTTGAATTCAGAGACAGCTTTTGCCGCTGAGTGAGGAAGAGGTGGGTCAGACTCATCTGGTGCAGCATGAGATCGACACAGGTGATGCTCGACCCATCAAGATGCGTCCCCGCCGTATCCCGCTGGCACGCCAGGAGGCGGCAGACAAGGCTGTGTTGGAGATGCAGCGGGCAGACCATGAGCCCTCAGACAGCCCCGGGGCGGCGCCAGTCATCATGGTTCGAAGAAGGGGGGCCAAGCTGAGGTTCTGTGCGACTACAGGCGGCTGAATAGAGGTAACTAGGAAGACTCATACATTTTACATTTTACATTTAAGTCAGTTAGCAGACGCTCTTATCCAGAGCGACTTACAAGATTTGGTGGCATTCACCTTATGAATCAGTTGGAACAACCACTTTACAATTAGTGCCACTCTACTCTTTTAAGGGGGGGGGGGTTAGAAGGATTTTACTTTTATCCTTTATCCTTAGGTATTCCTTAAGAGGTTGGCGGTTCAGGTGTCTCCGGAAGGTTGGCTGATTGACTCCCGACCTGGCGTCGTGAGGAGTTTGTTCCACCATTGGGGTGGCCAGAGCACGAACAACCAGTTTGACTGGGCTCTGCAGCGGGAAACTGTACTTCCTCAAGGTTAGGGAGGCGAGCAGGCCAGAGGTGGTATGACGCAGTGCCCTTGGTTGGGGTGTAGGGCCTGATCAAGGCCTGAAGGTACGGAGGTGCCGTTCCCCTCACAGCTCCTAGCAAGCACCATGGTTTGTAACGGATGCGAGCTTTCAACTGGAAGCCAGTGGAGAGAGCGGAGGAGCGGGGTGACGTGAGAGAACTTGGGAAAGTTGAACACCAGACGGGCTGCGGCGTTCTGGATGAGTTGTAGGGGTTTTAATGGCAAGGCAGGGAGCCCAGCCAACAGCGAGTTTGCAGTAATCCAGACGGGAGATGACAAGTGCCTGGATTTGGACCTGCGCCGCTTCCTGCGTGAGGCAGGGTCGGTACTCTGCGAATGTTGTAGAGCCATGAACCTACAGGACGGGTCACCGCCTTTGATGTTATTTGAGAACGACAGGTGTTGTCCAGGATCACGCCAAGATTCTTAGCACTTTGGGAGGAGGACACAATGGAGTTGTCAACCGTTGATGGCGAGATCATGGAACGGGCAGTCCTTCCCCGGGAGGAAGAGCAGCTCCGTCTTGCCGAGGTTCAGCTTGAGGTGGTGATCCGTCATCCACACTGATATGTCTGCCAGACATGCAGAGATGCGATTCACCACCTGGTTATCAGAGGGGGAAAGGAGAAGATTAATTGTGTGTCGTCTGCATAGCAATGATAGGAGAGGACCATGTGAGGATATGACAGAGCCAAGTGACTTGGTGTATAGCGAGAATAGGAGAGGGCCTAGAACAGAGCCCTGGGGGACACCAGTGGTGAGAGCACGTGGTGCGGAGACAGATTCTCGCCACGCCACCTGG
Source organism: Salvelinus sp. IW2-2015 (assembly GCF_002910315.2). NCBI lineage: Eukaryota > Metazoa > Chordata > Actinopteri > Salmoniformes > Salmonidae > Salvelinus > Salvelinus sp. IW2-2015. The sequence goes on along the minus strand of NC_036854.1, from coordinate 53,504,410 downwards.
TAGGAGCGACCCTGTCAGGTAGGACGCAATCCAAGCGGTGGGCCGCGCCGGAGATGCCCAGCTCGGAGAGGGTGGAGAGGAGGATCTGATGGTTCACAGTATCAAAGGCAGCCGATAGGTCTAGAAGGATGAGAGCAGAGGAGAAGAGAGTTAGCTTTAGCAGTGCGGAGCGCCTCCGTGACACAGAGAAGGAGCAGTCTCAGTTGAATGACTAGTCTTGAAACCTGACTGATTTGGCATCAAAGAAGGTCATTCTGAGAGAGATAGCAGGAGAGCTGCCAAAGACGGCACGTTCAGAGTTTTTTGGAGAGAAAAGAAAGAAGGGATACTTTCTGTAGTTGTTGACATCGGAGGGATTCGAGTGTAGGTTTTTTCAGAAGGGGTGCAACTCTCGATCTCTTGAAGACGGAAGGGACGTAGCCACGGTCAAGGATGAGTTTGATGAGCGAGGTGAGGTAGAGGGAGAAGATCTCTTCCCCCTCGACCTTCTAGCCCGAAGTCCGGCGCGCTATCAACTGTGCCGCAAAAGCATGCTCGTGCGGCAGAGTCGATTTCCGCGCTTATAAACCCAGGGTCGTTACAATAATATAAACTCTTAGGTAATACCACAGGTAAAAGAATAATGAGCCTGAGCCAGACGTTTAGCCAAATGTATAAATCTGAAGCATCCGTTTGGCAATTCCATTCCCCACCAAATATGGTGATGAGAAGAAGCCCAGTAGACGGCTGTGGGAGAAGATGGATTTTGGCCGAAATTCTGCACATGAGACATTTGATCTCAATACAGTTTTCTGTTCCCAAAAATACAATATGTTACGAACAGACTTTTTCCTTTGCCAAAGTTTTTTTTAAATGGTGTTGTTTGGAAGGAGTACAAGAGCGAATTGAGTTATTGCACACGCAATAAGATCAGAGTAGGCGTGTCCTAATTGAAATATGTTAATATATGCTAGAACGAGCCAATACGAGAGATCACCATGATGTCACAATAGCAAACAAATTTAGTTCCAGATGGAAAAAGTTGCGTTCTGTGCATGGTTTTATTAGGGTTCTCTGCATGGTTGTGCTCTGTATTCGCAAATCAGTAATCGCATAATGACATTACAGTAAGGAGCTGGTGTAATCGACTTTCCAACTAACATGATCATTGTAAATGTCGTAGTGCTATTTCATGGTGTAATCTCGAAATTACCTCGCAGATGGCGGTTGTGAGCCAATAGATCCATTCATTACCTAGCTATGTGAGGTTAGTGAGCCACGTCCAAAACTGTTAGTTCGCAATCAACGAGCAATATGATAGACTGTGCTTGTTTATTCATAGATAAAGGATATCAGTCAAGCAATAATGTCGTCTGTTAAACAGACGTTATTTTCTGTGTAAAACATTAACTTCCAAAAATCAAGCAGGCAACTAGTTCAAATCTGGTAGCTAGATGAGGAAAACAATTCTCACATAAAAAGTGTAATTATTACATGTCGACTATGGTGTACTGTATGTATGCCAGACAAGTAGCTAGCTACAGTAGTACTCTTTTTGATGACCTCCTAGCCCTAGCTCACGTATGGCAGGTTATGGAACCGTTATTGGCATCGGATTATGAAATAGGTGTGTGCTGATGTAGCTACCAAGCCAGTTTATTCAATGAAAACGAGGGTTGTTTGTCTATGCTCGATAACGTTACATCTGCATTCATCCATACGTGCTGACAAGATAGCCAATGCAATGGCTGAGGCAGGAATATCTACCTAGCTACCACGCAGGCTGGCACCTTGTGGTCATGGTGTTCAAACGAAATATCTGAAAAATAACGAAACAATAACTGGAGCAGATTAGCTATTTATCCAAATTCGCAATTAGAGTTACCTAGCTGGCTATATGTATTTTTCACACATACATGGCTCTGGTTAGCATACAGGTTAGCTGCAAACAAGGCAATGTAGTCGTTACATTTTTTTATCAAGCAAAGTATAAGTGAGTTGTACTCTACCACCATCTAACCCTACTCAAAAATATGTAGTCCTACCTTATGCCAACAACCTGAAAGGATGGGACATCACCACACCCTGTAACTCTTCTGATGTAAAGTCTCGCACACCCAAATACCTCTGCAGCTGCCACCACAACTTCAATTTTMTGCGACTTACGTTCCATCCTTGCAGTACAGTTGATAACCACTGTTATAAATGCTAAAAATCCAATCTTACTGAAACATATCACTTGTTGGCCTATCCCTCTGTACTGGTACATATCTACTACTCACACCACTCCTCTCCGGATCCCTCCCCCTTGACCCACCTTCCTCTACTTTCTTCACTGCCTCAGCATATGACAACTTCTGCACTACTCTAACCCTGGAAACCTGTCTCGCATGTGACATTTCTGATCCCCAGCCCCATGGGCACCCCTACAATTAACACATATCTCTACTTTCCCCAATGCTACACATTCCTTTGTCTCATGCCCTTCTGCACACCTAAGAACCTCCCTCCTACACACTGCTGCCCCATGCCCATAAGCTTGACACCTGTAACAATGTAATGTATTCGGCACATCATACAGGATAACTTATATATCCTAACATCACATTGTTGGGCAAAGACTCAACATCAAAACTCAAAAGAACAGACAATGACTCTTCTGTTTCACCACTCTCGCCACCCTGTCTGCGTCACACCAAACAACGAGCATCACAAACACCGGGAATCTTCTCCTTCAGTTGGTCAACTTTTACATTTACCGCTACCCCAGTAATCACTCCTTTCGCTCTCATTTTCTTGAGAGCGAAACAATTCACATTTCTTGCCCCCATTCGTTTTTAACGCTGAACACCTTCTCCCTCTGACCAGCAGAAACACAAACAATTATCACAAGACCACTTCTGGTTACCTTCACCGATTCCACAGTACCAAACTCTGTTTTCACCCACCCTGAAACCACAAATGGATCAGCCAAAAGGCAAGGGTCCACTTTTTCCAAAAACTTCACTCCTACTGACACAGACTCATCTTTGTCTTGACCCTCAGTGCAAGCCCCGGGTTCTGAGAACTTCACCAAACTTACTACTTCCGATACTTCGCCCTCATTCACTTCAATTTCTCCTCCTGCCTTCAGCTCACTCTGCTTACACTTTCTACCATTCTTCTTTAACAAACCATCTCCCTTTTTCCTGCCACTTTTAACTGACTCAAGCTCACCGCCTTCTTCCCTCTCTCTCTTCGACCTCCTCTGCCTTTTTTCCCCTCCATTCCTCTGTATTCCAAGTATTCGTCTCCTTATGATAATACTRCACTTCTCCTGACATACATCTTGTTCTTGCTTTCTCAAGGGACGCCATTTAACCGGCTGTCACAATCTACGTACAAGCAGCACGAACCCCTCGGGATGTAGCGCTCAACAGTGCATCCCACTTATAAAGCGTCTGTTTCATCTTGATGTTATTCCTTATCAAAAGCTACCGCGACGCTTTTCCATTTCAAACTAGCTTGCTCTTCCAACCACCATCCCTGTGTTGAGCTTCCAAAATTGTTCCAGGGGAGGGAATACCTGTATAAACGGCCACTATTGGTTCAATGGAATTATTGACAGTAAAAGAACCACTGAAGTGCTGAACCGTCATTCACAGCATGAAAAAAACTTTACTTACTAGAAGGAGCTCAGCCTTCCTTGCAATACCAGTGGCAGCAGAGGGTGCCATTCAAGCTAAATACAAAATGAATGGTGTCCAACTGAGCAAAACAATTTTTTCCCATGTTATGACTAAATTCAACATTGTTGCAGTGTCATATTTATATTTTATTACACAAATTAAGGCCTGATTATTATTAAAATATAACTTATGTTTGTAAGAAGCTAGTTCCTCTCTCTTGTGCCTTATTGCTTAATCATAGCAGTCAAACTAGTTAAATCGACATCCATTGATGGAAAATGATCTGACGAGTTTAACAAGGACAAATTATATTTTCTCGTCACATATTCAAATTCCTTTATTATGCCATGTCATAGCTTGCAATGATTATTATTTTGAGGAAACCCAAATTTAGCTTCTAAAGTCGTTACAAGTTACTATGATATTCCTTCTTAATTGGCTAGATAGCGTTATGGGGAAAAAAATATTATATAGATATGGCAACTCCTCTCTTGCTGTAAAAAAAAAAGTTTTCAGGCCTTTTGGGTAGGTTTTGAGTGCTTATTGGGCTAGAAATTTTAGCTTGACTTGGGAACCCTGGTGAGCAGTGCTACACCTGTTGTATTCGGCACATGTGACAAATAACATTTTATTGGATTAGAATTCTAAATAAATCACCGACAGTGTCACCAGCAAAGCACCCCCACACCATCATACCTCCATGCTTCACGGTGGGAACCACACATGCGGAGATCATCCGTTCACCTACTCTGCGTCTCACAAAGACAGCAGTTGGAACCAAAAATCTCAAATTTGGACTCCACCGGTCTAATGTCCATTGCGCATGTTTTTTTGGCCCAAGCAAGTCTCTTCTTATTATTGGTTTCCTTTTGTAGTGGTTTCTTTGCATCAAATCGACCATGAAGGCCTGATTCACGCAGTCTCCTCTGAACAGTTGATGTTGAGATGTCTTTTACTTGAACTCTGTGAAGCATTTATTTGGGCTGCAATTTCTGAGGCTGGTAACTCTAACTTATCCTCTGCAGCAGAGGTAACTCTGGTTCTTCCTTTCCTGTGGCGGCCCTCATGAGAGCCAGTCTCATCATAAGGCTTGATGGTTTTTGCGACTGCACTGAAATTTTMCAGATGGACTGACCTTCATGTCTTAAAGTAATGATGGACTGTTGTTTCTCTTTCCTTATTTTTGGCTCCCGAGTGGCGCAGCGGTCTAAGACACTGCATCTCAGGGCAAGAGGTGTCACTGCAGTCTCTGGTTTGAATCCAGGCTGCATCACATCTGGCTGTGTTTGGGAGTCCCATTAGGGTGGTGCGCAATTGGTCCAGTGCTGGCTGTGGTAGGCCATCATTGTAAATAAGAATTTGTTCTTAAATTACTTGCCTAGTTACATTTTTTAAAGCTGTTCTTGCCATATACAGTGGGGAGAACAAGTATTTGATACACTGCTGATTTTGCAGGTTTTCCTACTTACAAAGCATGTAGAGGTCTGTAATTTTTATCATAGGTACACYTCAACTGTGGGAGACGGAATCTAAAACAAAAATCCAGAAAATCACATTGTATGATTTTTAAGTAATTAATTTGCATTTTATTGTATGACATAAGTATTTGATACATCAGAAAAGCAGAACTTAATATTTGGTACAGAAACCTTTGTTTGCAATTACAGAGATCATACGTTTCCTGTAGTTTCTTGACCAGGTTTGTGCACACACTGCAGCAGGGATTTTGGCCCACCCTCCATACAGACCTTCTCCAGATCCTTCAGGTTTCGGGGCTGTCGCTGGGCAATACGGACTTTCAGTTCCCTCCAAAGATTTTCTATTGGGTTCAGGTCTGGAGACTGGCTAGGCCACTCCAGGACCTTGAGATGCTTCTTACGGAGCCACTCCTTGGTTGCCCTGGCTGTGTGTTTTGGGTTGTTGTCATGCTGGAAGACCCAGCCACGACCATCTTCAATGCTCTTACTGAGGGAAGGAGGTTGTTGGCCAAGATCTCGCGATACATGGCCATCCATCCTCCCTCAATACGGTGCAGTCGTCCTGTCCCCTTTGCAGAAAAGCATCCCCAAAGAATGATGTTTCCACCTCCATGCTTCACGGTTGGGATGGTGTTCTTGGGGTTGTACTCATCCTTCTTCTTCCTCCAAACACGGCGAGTGGAGTTTAGACCAAAAAGCTATATTTTTGTCTCATCAGACCACATGACCTTCTCCCATTCCTCCTCTGGATCATCCAGATGGTCATTGGCAAACTTCAGACGGGCCTGGACATGCGCTGGCTTGAGCAGGGGGACCTTGCGTGCGCTGCAGGATTTTAATCCATGACGGCGTAGTGTGTTACTAATGGTTTTCTTTGAGGCTGTGGTCCCAGCTCTCTTCAGGTCATTGACCAGGTCCTGCCATGTAGTTCTTGTCTGATCCCTCACCTTCCTCATGATCATTGATGCCCCACGAGGTAAGATCTTGATGGAGCCCCCAGACCGAGGGTGATTGACCGTCATCTTGAACTTCTTCCATTTTCTAATAATTGCGCAACAGTTGTTGCCTTCTCACCAAGCTGCTTGCCTATTGTCCTGTAGCCCATCCCAGCCTTGTGCAGGTCTACAATCTTATCCCTGATGTACTTACACAGCTCTCTGGTCTTGGCCATTGTGGAGAGGTTGGAGTCTGTTTGATTGAGTGGTGTGGACAGGTGTCTTTTATAGGTAACGAGTTCAACAGGTGCAGTTAATACAGGTAATGAGTGGAGACAGGAGGGCTTCTTAAAGAAAAACTAACAGGTCTGTGAGAGCCGGAATTCTTACTGGTTGGTAGTGATCAAATACTTATGTCATGCAATAAAAGCAAATTAATTACTTAAAAATCCCACCCCCCCCTCAATACCCCAATGTGATTTTCTGGATTTTTGTTTTAGATTCCGTCTCTCACAGTTGAAGTGTACCTATGATAAAAATGACAGACGTCTACATGCTTTGTAAGTAGGAAAACCTGCAAAATCGGCAGTGTATCAAATACTTGTTCTCCCCACTGTAATGGACTTGGTCTTTTACAAAATAGGGCTATCTCCTGTATGCCACCCCTACCTTGTCACAACACAACTGATTGGCTCAAACGCATTAAGAAGGGAATAAATTCCACAAACTAACTTTTAACAAGGCACACCTGTTAATTGAAACACATTCCAGGCACCTACCTCTTGAAGCTGGTTGTGAGAATACCAAGAGTGTGCAAAGCTGTCAAGGCAAAGAGTGGCTACTTTGAAAAATGTGTTTAACACTATTTTGGTTTCTACATGATTCTATGTGTTATTTCATAGTGTTGATGTCTTCACTATTATTCTACGATGTAAAACTAAAGAAAAAACCTTGAATGATTAGGTGTGTCCAAACCTTTGACTGGTAATAGTATGCGCTCCAGTGCGCCCAAAGTCGTTTTCTAGTGCTTTGTCTCCCTTATTTCTTGATGTGCATCAGTTCCAGCGTATTAATATGTTTTATGGAAATAGMTGTCACCATAAGGACAATCTAAATAGCCTACCTACAACTGGTCAAAAGTTGTCACAACGTGTGCGCCTGTTGCTCTCTCCTCTCGATCACGTGCCTCAGCCTGTATCACTGCTTGACAGTGAAGAGCAGGTCACAGTGAAATATATGTATTGATAAATGCCATGGCGGCCGCGGTGCAACTTAGAAATAGCCCAAAAACCCTGTACCAATACATTTTCACCCGCGACATCGTTTTCAAAGTAGCCCAATATACAGACAACTACGAACATGGCAACACTGCAGCTCACCCCCCTCTTTCTGACATATGAAAGCCACTCCCATCTCACTCTCACGATTCCGGAGAATTGAAACCAACAGCTGAGCTGAGACATTAGCAGTAGGTTACACCGAGTCTTAGTAGTAATATCAAAGATCTTCCTCTCTGGTATGTCTCGATTTCGCTGGGCTGAAACTCTAGAACTTTTGAATCAAAAAAAGTTAAGTTGTCTAATCTGTGTAGGTTTACTGGATCCGCTGAGTATTCCCTGTGGACAGAGTTACTGTAAAGTCTGTATTTGTAACTGGGTTCAGGACCACCAAAATGATCCCTACCACATCTGCCTTAAGTGCAGACAGACCTACACCCCAAGACCTGCACTATATACAAACACCAAGCTTGATGAAGTGGTGGAAAAAATTGAAAAGACTGGACTGCAAGCTGATGACACTGGATCTGGAAACATAGTCACATACTCCAAGTCATATACTGAGGAAATACTGAGGAAACATACTGAGGAGATACTCCGCAAACATATGCTGAGAAATCAGCACCTGGTCAGCATGAACAAGGTATGGATAAGAACTATTTCCTATCTGCGGTGACTCAACTACATGGAGTAGATGTAGAAAGAAATGTGGCGTATTATGAAATCATAGCTGTAGCCTACTTTGTACAATGTACTTTAGATGTCATGTGAAGATTATGCAGGCCCCATCCATCTACCAGAACAGGCAGAGACACAGTTCAAGATTCAGGAAGAGTGTATATCACACTGAGAACAATGTACTAATACCACAGTATTATTGCCTCAATACCACTGCGTGTTTGCCAACAGAAAAAGATGAGTGGGAGCAAGACACGCAAACAAGAAGCCCAGTCACCAGCTCCCTCTTCCAGCGGACAGAACTTGGTAAGCTCTGGCAAGTGTGTACAGTGGTTCCTCCTTTAAAAGTTGTGAGCTTACACCGCGGGACTTAGAGGTAATTTGTGGTTTAGTACGGTACCCTGCGTCACCACTTCATTGCTCCAGACCAGAGCAAAGGGGAGTTAGAGCACTGTTTATGCTTTTGGGTCCTACTGTGTCTCTAACTGGCAATGAATGGGTGACATAAACCTAAATAGAAACTGATAATTGTGCACGACTTCAGTATTACTTACTAAAACTGTTGTTACACTTAGGTTTTTATTACTTTATTTTGTTAGGATTATTTTGCTCTTACTGTAGTGCTGTAGGCCACTCCCGACAGGTCACGTTGTACAGTGCCTGAATGATGCAATGTTCTAAGACACTGCATTGCAGTGCAAGCTGTGTTGCTACAGATATGCTGGTTCAATACCCTCTGCCGGTCTTGACTGGGAGACCCAAGATATGACAGTAGATTTTTCTCCTTCTTAAAAACAGAAATGAATCATTCTAAATAACAAACTGGCTTTATTTACAAATTAGTAACAATGTCTCASCCCATGTTCAAGAATTGCCTTTTTCTCGCTCGTTTAATGTTATTTGAAAACAAAATCATCTCCAAAATATTATTTTTTAAACAAAGCAATTATTATTATTAATTTAGAATGATATAAAAGCCTGTTGGATATTCTCACAGATATATTATTAAGCCTGTTATTAGCAGGACAATATATATTGGTCATATTGTTCAAACTAAAACAATGTAACTAATAATGGTATCTTTATGCTTTCATTAATAAAATAATGATAAAAATACTCTTTCAAAATGCCAATGTTTATGTAGTTATGGATCCATAACGAATTACTATGGGAATAAATATCACTGAATTACAGAAATATCCTCCAATCCTCTATATGCAATTATTGGCAGAGAGTCACGTCATATTTTCCGATATGCTGTAGACCTACCGTAGGCAACATGATTCTCACTAGTGTTGAGTAATGTGCTGTTAAAAGTGGTGTAGGTCTTATTTATTTAAAGAGCATATTGAAGATAGAAGCAATAGGATTTGAAGCAATAGCCTTCAACTATTGTAGCACCGTTTTGCGCTGCTCTGAGACAAGCATGGAGACTTGAATCTCCGTTTGGGTATTAGTTAGACTAGAATTTGAAAATTAGGATGTAGAAATGTTATGCTCTTAGTGTAACTTTTTTTAAACTAGGCAAGTCAGTTATGAACAAAGTCTAATTCACAAGGACAGTCTACTCCTTCCTCCCTGTCGGGGAATTGAACCCCGTTCTCCCACRTGCCCGCAGGAGACTGGATTTTTAGCTAAATAGCCCAGTACTGTAATTCCAACCGTCACGTTGTACAGCGCCATGATTTCTGTTTCATCCTAATGGAAACCCAGAGGTTTTTTAGTTTTCCTTGGAATAGAAACACCATAATATTAATCTAATTAATTAAGCAAGTACCAGTCAAAAGTTTGGACACACCTACTCATTCCAGAGTTTTTCTTTATTTTTACTATTTTCCATATTGTAGAATAATAGTGAAGACATCACAACTGTGAAATAACACATATGGAATCAGTTAAGAACAAATTCTTATTTACAAGGACAGCCTACTCCTTCCTCCCCATCGGGGAATTGAACCCCGGTCTCCCGCGTGCCCGCATTCTCTAGTACAGCTGTTATTGAAGGCTATCAAATGCTTCTCAAAGATGCCCTCTGGTGGTCAAACTAGCACTAACTTAGCATTAATGGTACCAGTGGTACACACTTAAATAACGTGCCATAGAATTCTGCAGCACCATACAAGCTGCGCCGCAGTGTGCTGCAAGTTTTAAAGGAAGAACCACTGTATGTACACAGTTGGTACATGTGTGTTCAGTAATACCCTCCTGATTTTAATATTGTTGGTGATATCATGCTCCCCTCTTTTAACTTGAATGTCTGTATGTGACTGGCTCACCTGCCCCCAACGTATAACTTTAAGGAGTTTCAGGATCCAGAGCCAGGGAAGACACAGGAACTGTATGCCCAAATGGATGACATCCTGGATAGGGTGACTCAAAACAACTTCCAGCAATCAATGAATGCAATAACTCAGTTCACCATTAACACAGAGGGCAGACTGAGGGCCATCACTGACCTCATATATGAGAGGGCCATAGCACGCCCTGCCAGCTCTGTGGTCTACGCCAACATGTGCCGCTACCTCATGGGGGTAAGTCTATCTGTACAATTCTCAATCTGTCTGTATTTTGTCTGTCTCTCACAGAGGTGATTGCTATTGTTTTTGTCAAAGGCAAATGACCAGACATGGAGAACAGTTGGAAATCTTACAGATTTTGCCTTTAATCATCTGTTACAGTTCAAAGGGTTTAACGCTTTCTCGGGCAGTGTTCCCCAACTGGYGGGTCTTTTATTTATAATGACATTTTATTCATAAAATCTGTTTTTATTGTTGGGCACAAGACTGACTGTAAAAACACCAGGAAATCAACTCTAAGTCATTTTAATTTTGGATATCTGTTCAAGTGTTTCCACGCATAATAGATACACGTGATCATATACAAATGTAAGCAAGGTGAAATTAATGTTTTAGTCTGGTTTCTTTCGGTCACTAATACTAATTATATGTAATTATGTTCCGGCCCCACGACCATCCTATCAAGACAAAAAAATCAGCCCGCTGCTGAATCTAATTGCTGACCCCTGGTCTAAGGGGTCGGGCATAGGCAATGATTCAAAGGTAAATGCACAGGAGCCAGGTGCAAACAAAGAAGCTTATAGTAAGAAAAGGCAAATGAAATCCTGGCTCTTAGACTTTCAATTTAGAAAACAAAAGCATGAAGTCCACAGGACTAATCTATAGCGCGAACCATAAAGGTCTCAGCCATTCCGCTCTACCCAGCGGTGAGAGCTGCACACCTTTAAGTCTTTAGGCAGTCAATTAGAGTGTTGCCACACCCTTGTAAGGGAACAGTGCTCAGCTGGAGCACACTTCACATTCCCAACATTCCAACACCCCTAGCCAACATTCCTGGTGCTGGCTTGGCCCTGCTGCACCACACCCACCAATTCGTTTTACCCCCCCTGCATATCTTCCCCCCTCAGCTCAAAGTACCCACGGCTGCCGTACCAGGAGTGACAATAAATTTCCGCAAGATACTTCTGAACCGAGTCAAGACAGACTTTGAGAACATGGGGAGGGACAGTCATGAAATCTTGCAGAAGAAGATGGACGCCATCACCAAGGTATCACATTCATCTCTTTAGACGCACTGCCCATTACATTATAGACCAACGCTTTGAGAAAGTCTGATCTAAATTATATTAATCCCTCAGCATTTTACTGATGCTCTAATGCATCATTGATTATGTGCCTTAACCTTGCATGGTGTTCTTCCCCTGAATTGATCATTGGAAAACGTTTTCTTATCTAACTAGTCACAAATTGTATAGTTTAATTTGTTTACTGATTCCTTCCAGGAGGAGGACGGCCAGCAACTGAGAGAAGAGCTGGAGGAGGTCAAGGCCAAGGGGCGGAGGCAATCTCTAGGCAACATCCAGTTCATGTGCGAGTTATACAGGTTGAAGATGATTACAGAGGCCATCATGCACGACACCATCGTAAAGCTGTTGAAGAACCACGACGAGGATTCGCTGGAGTGTTTGTGCACCTTACTCTGCACCATCGGCAAGGAATTGGACTTTGAGAAGGCCAGGGTACAGCATTGTCTCTCTCTGTCCATCCTCCCGTCTGTCTGTTTTTTAATCTTTTTTATTTAGTTTAAATCCATGATCGCAAAATCAATGGCATTTAACAAGTACAGTGCATCATTTTTTTTATCACAAATGATCTGATAGATTAATCCAATAGATTCAAATCTATGAATCAGTCAAAAGCATTCACTTGGACTGTCTACTTCCACAGCCCAGAATGGATGAGTACTGCAACCAGATTGAGAAGATCGTGAAGAATAGGACAACATCTCCCAGAATCACAAGCATGCTGCAAAATGTGCTGGATCTCCGAAAGGTATGACCAGTTATTATTCTTTCCTCTTTTAACATCCATATCTAACTTCTTGGTTGTCTCTTTTTTTGCTCTACGCTCTAAAGCCGTATGTAGTTTATATGCATCAATTTCAGGAATTACAGTTCTGTAAGTTCTATAATTGATTCATTATTGCATTGTCTTTTATGTAATATTAGTAATGTTGTGTGTGTGTGGTGGGGGGGGGTGTGTGTATGCATTTTCTCTCTAGACAGAAATACCCCAGCTTGCTGAAAAGATGGAGAAGACCAGACTGCAAGCTGACGATGATGCTGACGATCACACTGGACCTGCAGATACGGAACCTGTTTTGCGACCTCATTATAAGTCATCACCCATGAAGCAACAGGAGCTGGTTAGCATATTTACACCACTACAGGAGAACGTATGTCCTCATGATGATAAGCTGAAAGCTGAAGACCATGAGACAGACTCTGCAGGGCCGGCTACCAAGAAGGTATTCATGGGATACCGTTATAGGCTAAGGATAAGAGAGAAATGTTGCAGGCTTTACCCATCAGCTAGTGTAGATAGACATATTTCAACCTGAATAAAGACCATGCTGATGTATGTATCACAAAGGGATATGTTTTGATCCATTGTGTGATGCCAATTACAGCTGTCTGTATGTTTGTCCACAGAAAAAGGTTTGTGTGCCCTTTAAAACATGCCAGCAGATAATCCAGGAGAGAGAGGAGGAGCTACAGAAACTGAGACAGGAAGTGGAGTCTCTAAAGGTCAGACATCAGGGGTGTATTCATTAGTCGGATTCCATTGCAAAACGTTTTGTAACGAAAACGAGAATTTCTATTGGACAGAGTTAAGCGTTAAAAAGAGGGGCAAAGTTCTGTTTTTTTTGTTACCGATTTGCCTCATGATTTGTCAACTCTCGCACATTTTCTCTGACCTTCACATTGGAGTGCTGCTGCAGGCTCTTTGCATATCTTGACCAATCAGATTCACGGGAATCACAGGTCGCGCATACCGGTCACAACGCAAAAAGCTCAAGTCGCGCTCTCCACTTTACTCTGGTATTTACTTAACAAGCTGATAACACATCACTCCCAACAAACACAAGCAAAAACTCGTACATATATGTGGCAGCCTATGCACCTATATATTTGCGATCTGACATGCTGTATTGCATGGAAACAATACTATTTTTCAGTCCGATCAACTAAGCTACTTACAACAGCAGCTGCGTAGTCTAACATATTATGCACCCTGTCCTGCTTTTAAAAGATCATTCATATGAACAAGTTCAAGGTTGCAGCAGTTTGACAGGGTTTTCATCTTCCCCAAGGCCAGGAGTTATTCCAGAAGTTTTTTGTGACCTGATTAGAAAAACTGGTCCCGTCAGGTGAATCACGTCATACTGTATAAGGTCCAGAGTTTCTTCTCCTTCAATGAGGAATCAAGCAATTACAATTGGTATTCATCCTATGGCTCYGTTATTCTCCACCGTTCTCCCAAAGTGTGCAGTTGCACACTCCCCGTAATGGATTTAACAATGATGGATTTAACTCCCTCCAGCCAATGCATTTCAATTATAATCTAGACAGGGAGTGTGCAAGTCCATACTTTGGGAGAAGTGTGGAGAGTCGGAACAAAGCAGATGCTTCCCAAACTTTCTGAGACAAACACCTTGAAACGGACGACTCTTTCTCTCCCTGTCTTTTGACAGTGCTTATCTCAGGCTACACTGGAGGACGGTGAGAGGTTCTTCACCAAATTGATTGAGACAAGGTGCTCAGAGGTGAGAGAGTGGATCCAAGCAAAAGAGAAGGAGATGGTGAGTGAGGCTGAGGGACTCATACAGACACTCGAGAAGGAGCTTGATGAGCTGAAGAGGACTGAAACAGAGGGTAGGCAGCTTCCACACATAGAGGACGTCCCCCATTTCTTCCAGGTAAGATCAGGAGCTCTCTAATAAAGTGTTACAGGTTTTCATAAGTGTTCACCCCCTTGGATTATTTTGCGGTGGGTAATATTTCCATATACGGTACCAGTCAAAAGTTTGGACACACCTACTCATTCATGGGTTTTACTTTATTTTTTACTATTTTCCACATTGTAGAATAATAGTGAAGACATCAACACTATGAAATAACACATGGAATCATGTAGTAACCAAAAAAGTGTTAAACAAATCAAAATATATTTTATATTTGAGATTCTTCAAAATAGCCACCCTTTGCCTTGACAGCTTTGCACACTCTTGGCATTCTCTCAACCAGTTTCATGAGATAGTCACCTGGAATGCATTTCAATTAATAGGTGTGCCTTGTTAAAAGCTAATTTGTGGAATTTCTTTCCTTCATAATGTGTTTGTGCCAATCAGTTGTTGTGACAAGGTAGGGGTAGTTTACAGAAGATAGCCCTATTTGGTAAAAGCCCAAGTCCATATTATGTCAAGAACAGCTAAAATAATAAGCAAAGAGAAACGACAGTCCATCATTACTTTAAGACATAAAGGTCAGTCAATCCAGAATATTTCACGAACTTTGAAAGATTTTCAAGTGCAGTCGCAAAAACCATCAAGCGCTATGATGAAACTGGCTCTCATGAGGACCGCCACAGGAACGGAAGACCCAGAGTTACCTCTGCTGCAGAGGATAAGTTCATTAGAGTTACCAGCCTCAGAAATTGTAGCCCAAATCAATGCTTCACAGAGTTCAAATAACAGACACATCTCAATATCAACTGTTCAGAGGAGACTGTGAATCAGACCTACATGGTCAAATTGCTGCAAAGAACCACTACTAAAGGACCAATAAGAAGAAGAGACTTGCTTAGGCCAAGAAACACAAGCAATGGACATTAGACCGGTGGAATGTCCTTTTGGTCTGAGTCCAAATTTGAGATTTTTGGTTCCAACCACTGTCTTTGTGAGACGCAGAGTAGGTGAATGGATGATCTCCATGTGTAGTTCCTACCGTGAAGCATGGATGAGGAGGTGTGGTGGTGCTTTGCTGGTGACACTGTCTGTGATTTATTTAGAATTCAAGGTACACTTAACCAGCATAGCTACCACAGCATTCTGCAGCGATATGCCATGCCATCTGGTTTGCGCTTAGTGGGACTATCATTTGTTTTTCAACAGGACAATGACCCAACACACCACCAGGCTGTGTATGGGCTATTTGACCAAAAAGGAGAGTAAAGGAGTGCTGCATCAGATGACCTGGCCTCCACATTCACCCGACCTCAACCCAATTGAGATGGTTTGGGATGAGTTGGACCGCAGAGTGAAGGAAAAGCAGCCAACAAGTGCTCAGCATATGTGGGAACTCCTTCAAGACTGTTGGTGAAGGTGGTTGAGGCAATGCCAAGAGTTTGCAGAGCTGTCATCAAGGCAAAGGGTGGCTACTTTGAATAATCTACAATATATGTTGATTTGTTTAACACTTTTTTTTGGTTACTACATGATTCCATATGTGTTATTTCATAGTTCTAATGTCTTCACTATTATTCTACAATGTATTCAGACTTTGTTACATTAAAGCCTTGTTCTAAAGTGTATTAAATTGTTTTTCCCCCTCATCAATCTACACACAATACCCCATAATGACAAAGCAAAATGTATGAAATGTTTTTTATGCAAATGTTTTAAAAAAGAAACGGAACTATCACATTTACATAAGTATTCAGACTCTTTACTCAGTACTTTGTTGAAGCACCTTTGGCAGCGATTATAGCCTTGAGTCTTCTCAAGGCTTCTCAAACCTTGGCACACCTGTATTGGAGTTTCTCCCATTCTTCTCTGCAGATCCTCTGAAGCTCTGTCAGGTTGGGGAGCGTCGCTGCACAGCTATTTTCATGTCTCCAGAGATGTTGGATCGGGTTCAAGTCCGGGCTCTGGCTGGCCCACTCAAGGACATTCAGAAAATTGTCCCGAAGCCCCTCCTGCGTTCTCTTGGCTGTGTGCTTAGGGTCATTGTTCTGTTGGAAGGTGAACCGTTGCCCCAGTCTGTGGTCCTGGGCACTCTGGGGCAGGTTTTCATCAAGGTTCTCTGTGTACTTTGTTCCGTTCATCTTTCCCTCATTCCTGACTAGTCTCCCAGTCCCTGCTGCTGAACAATATCCCCACAGCATGATGCTGCCACCACCATGCTTCACCGTAGGGATGGTTCCAGGTTTCCTCCAGACGTGACGTTTGGCATTCGGGCCAAAGAGTTCAAAAGAGTTGGTTTCATCAGACCAGAGAATCTTGTTTCTCATGGTCTGAGAGTCCTTTAGGTGCCTTTTGGCAATCTCCAAGCGGGCAGTCATATTTTGTTTTTCTGAGGAGTGGCTTTCGTCTGGCCACTACCATAAAGGCCTGATTGGTGGAGTGCTGCAGAKATACTCTTCTGGAATATTCTCCCATCTCCACAGAGGAACTCTGGAGCTCTGTCAGAGTGACCATCGGGTTCTTAGTCACCTCCCTGACAAATGATCTCTCCCGATTGCTCAGTTTGGCCCGGTGGCCAGCTCTAAGAAGATTCTTGGTGATTCCAAACTTCTTTCATATAAGAATGATGGAGGCCACTGTGTTATTGGGGACCTTCAATGGTGCAGAAATGTTTTGGTATCCTGCCCCAGATCTGTGCCTCGACACAATCCTGTTTCGGAGCTCTACGGACAATTCCTTCGACCTCATGGCTTGGTTTTTGCTCTGACATGCACTGTCAACTGTGGGACCTTATATTTAGACTGGTTTGCGCCTTTCCAAATCATGTCCAATCAATTGAATTTACCACAAGTGGACTACAATCAAGTTGTAGAAACAGCAGGAATGATCAATGGAAACATGATGCACCTGAGCTCAATTTCAAGTCTCATAGCAAAGGGTCTGAATACTTTTATATTTTTGCATTGTCATTATGGGGTATTGTGGTATTATTATTATTATTATGGGGTATTGTGTATTGATGAGGAATTTTTTTTTTATAACATTTTAGAATAAGTCTAACGTAACAAAATGTGGAAAAGGGGGGTATTTTTATACATTTTTATGTTTAGAATTGATCTTCCACTTTGATTTTTTACAGAGTGACAATTTAATCCATTTTAACCCCACTTTGTAACACACAGGGTGAATACATATGATGGGCTCTTAGGTTTCACTGTAACTATTTATATGGACGCCTGTTGTGTTTTACCATTTCATCAGTGTATTTACTGTCTTTCTGAATTGGATTTGTACGGTTTCTGATTTACTGAATGTTTATTTGTCTGTCTGTAGAAATTGCCCAGCATCACTGAGGCTTTTGGAAAAGTGAAGAGGATATATGCCACTAAAATCCAAAAGCTATTTGAAAATACCTCCAAGAGACAATTTAAGATGTTTTATGAAATAGGTACTCATTAAGGATTATAGCTGTACTATTTGTTTTAGCATAAACCAGATTCCTTCAGACATAACATTCTTTTTTTTTCAACAGTTGAAGACATGCTGGAACCATACAGTAAGCATTACCATTACAGCACAATTGGCCCAAAGTAAAGTATCTCAGTCGTTCTCGACCTCTAAGCTTACCTTTTTTAAAGGGGCAATCGGGGGTGGCAACTGGTCAACCCGCCACTTTTTGGGGTAAACAGCTGAGGGATGGAGCTGGAGAAATGTAACTTCTCTCAAACTCTTAGCCAGTGCTATGGAGGACGAGGACTGACCATCCATGAGATCAAAATTACTGTGTTTTGTTTTTTGAAGCTTGTTTATATCAAACAAGTTTTTATATAAGCTCATATTTTGGTTTGTGGTAGAATAAGAAAGTTGAACTAAGCTCACATGGCATTTCTAACTCATGTTCCTGAAGAATCAATGGCTATATTTATAATTTAATTCAAATGGATGTACCAATCCCAGATTCTCTCTCTCTCGCCCTCTCTCACAGCCATCACTTCTCTTGACAGACAGGAGGTGGAAGAAAAGGACCTGGTAAGATCTGTCCAGAAAATGTGTGTTTAGGAATAATCTCCTGGTTCTATATTGTTTGTTTACTCCCCCACCTGCCCCCTAATTTATGACTTGAAGGAGGACTTTGTGGACCTAGATACAGTGAAGACAGAGGAAATATATGCACAAATGGATGACATCCTGGACAGGCTGACTCCTAAGAACTTCCATCAGTCGATGAAGGTAGTGAGTGCATTTACCATTGACACCGAGGACAAACTCAAGGGCTTTATTGACCGCATATATAAGAATGCCATTGAATACCCTACCTACGCTGATGTCTACGCCAAGGTGTGCCACCATCACCAACTCATGGGGGTAAGTCTACATGTTAAAGTGTTCTGTCTATTTCTCACCGTCTCAATCCCAGAGGTGATAGCAAAAAAAAAGGACTTATTTTTGTATTTTTCCTTCTCTCTGTCCATCTTGCTCTCTCACTTGCTCTCTCTGACACAATAACAACAACCCATCAGCCTTCAATGAGTTTTACCTCCCACATATCCTGCCTTTTCAGCTGAAAGTACCCGGAGTGACAGTACCCTTCCGCAAGCTGCTGCTGAATCGATGCCAGAAGGGCTTTGAGAAAGACAATAGTAAGATCTTAAAGGAAATGCAGAGAGAACTGGACTCGATCACTGAGGTAGACCAACATTTTGATGTCAAAATTACTTGAACTTGATCCATACTGAACAAAAAAAGAAAACACAACAAGCAACAATTTCAAAGATTTTACTGAGTTACAGTTCATATCAGTCAATTGAAATACATTCATTAAGCCCTAATATATGGATTCCACATGACAGGGAATATTATACCTTACATGACTTGTCACCGATACCTTAAAAACGTTTTAAAAAGTAGGTGCATGGATCAGAAAACMRGTCAGTATCTGGTATGACCACCATTTGCCTCATGCAGCGTGACACATTTCCTTCACATAGAGTTGATCAGGCTGTTGATTGTGGCCTGTGGAATGTTGTCCCACTCCTCTTCAATGGCTGTGCGATGTTGCTGGATATTTGCGGGAACTGCAACAGGCTGACGTACACGTCGATCCAGAGCATCCCAGACATACTCAGTGGGTGATGTCTGAGTATGCAGACAATGGAAGAACTGGGACATTTTCAGCTTCCATGAATTGTGTACAGATCCTTGCGACATGGGCCCATGTATTATCATGCTGAAACATGAGGTGATGGCGGCGGATGAATGGTACGACAATGAGCCTCAGGATCTCGTCACGGTGTCTCTGCATTCAAATTGTCATCGATAAAATGCAATTGTGTTTGTTGTCCTTAGCTTGCCTATACCATAACCCCACCGCCATCATGGGGCACTCATTTCACAACGTTGACATCAGCAAACTGCTCGCCCATACGCCATACATGTGGTCTGCAGTCGTGAGGCCGGTTGCACATACCACCAAATTCTCTAAAACAACGGCTTATGGTGGAGAAATTAACTTTAAATTATCTGGCAACAGCTCTGGTGGACATTCCTTCAGTCAGCATGCCAATTACACCCTGCTTCAACTTGAGACATCTGTGGCATTGTGTTGTGACAACTGCACATTTCGAGTGTCCTTTTATTGTCCCCATTACAAGTGGCACCTGTGTAATGATCATGCTGTTTAATCAGCTTCTTGATATTCCACACCTGTCAGGTGGATGGGTTATTTTAACAGGGATGTAAACACATTTCTGCACAACATATGAAATGAGATTTTTGTGCATATGGAACATTCCTGGGATCTTTTATTTCAGCTCATGAAACATGGGACCAACACTTTACATGTTGCGTTTTATATTTTTGTTCAGTATACATTACATGAACATAATTTCTCCTCATATTACCTTATGCTTTCTTAACAATTGTAATTGATTTAAAGGGATAGTTTGAGATTTTGCCAATGAAGCCCTACTTTCCCAGAGTCAGAWGAACTCGTGGATACCATTTGTATGTCTCGGTGTTCAGTTTGAAGGAAGTTGCTAGGTAGCATTAGCGCAACAACTGGAAGTCTATTAGACTTTGTCATTGCGCTAAAGCTACCTAGCAAATCAAAAMGTTTTGAGAATGACACAAATATTAATTTTCACAAAGTCTGCTGCCTCAGTGTTTTTAGATATTTTTGTCAGATGTTACTATGGAATACTGAAGCATAACTACAAGCATTTCATAAGTGCAAAGGCTTTTATTGACAATTACATGAAGTTGAAAGAGTCAATATTCGCAGTATTGACCCTTCGTTTTCAAGACCTCTGCAATCCACCCTGGCATGCTGTCAATTAACTTCTGGGCCACATCCTGACTGATGGCAGCCCATTCTTGCATAATCAATGCTTGGAGTTTGTCAGAATTTGTGGGTTTTTGTTTGTCCACCCACCTCTTGAGGATTGACCACAAGTTCTCAATGAGATTAAGGTCTGGGGAGTTTCCTGGCCATGGACCCAAAATATCGATGTTTTGTTCCCCGAGCCACTTAGTTATCACTTTTGCCTTACGGCAAGGTGCTCCATCACCAAACTTGTTCATCACCAAACTGTTCCTGGATGGTTGGGAGAAGTTGCTCTCAGAGGATGTGTTGGTACCATTCTTTATTCATGGCTGTGTTCTTAGGCAAAATTGTGAGTGAGCCCACTCCCTTGGCTGAGAAGCAACCCCACACATGAATGGTCTCAGGATGCTTTACTGTTGGCATGACACAGGACTGATGGTAGCGCTCACCTTGTCTTCTCCGGACAAGCTTTTTTCGGGATGCCCCAAACAATTGGAAAGGGGATTCATCAGAGACAATGACTTTACCCCAGTCCTCAGCAGTCCAATCCCTGTACCTTTTGCAGAATATCAGTCTGTCCCTGATGTTTTTCCTGGAGAGTAGTGGCTTCTTTSCTGCCCTTCTTGACACCAGGCCATCCTCCAAAAGTCTTCGCCTCACTGTGCGTGCAGATGCACTCACACCTGCCTACTGCCATTCCTGAGCAAGCTATGTACTGGTGGTGCCCCGATCCCCCAGCTGAATTAACTTTAGGAGACAGTCCTGGTGCTTGCTGGACCTTCCTGAAGCCTTCTTCACAACAATTGAACCGCTACCTCCTTGAAGTTCTTAATGATCCGATAAATGGTTGATTTAGGTGCAATCTTACTGGCAGCAACATCCTTGCCAGTGAAGCCCTTTTTGTGCAAAGCAATGATCCTTGCAGATCCTTGCAGGTAACCATGGTTGACAGAGGAAGAACAATGATTACAAGCACCACCCTCCTTTTGAAGCTTCCAGTCTGTTATTCGAACTCAATCAGAATGACAGAGTTATCTCCAGCCTTGTCCTCGCCAACACTCACGCCTGTGTTAATGGGAGAATCACTGACATGATGTCAGCTGGTCCTTTTGTGGCAGGGCTGAAATGCAGTGGAAAAGTTTTTGGGGATTCAGTTAATTTGCATGGCAAAGAGGGACTTTGCAATTAATTGCAATTCTTCTGATCACTCTTCATAACATTCTGGAGTATATGCAAATTGCCATCACACAAACTGAGGCAGCAGACTTTGAAAATTAATATTTGTGTCATTCTCAAAACTTTTGGCCACGACTGTAGATAGTTCGGGATTGTGGTCATGAAGCCCCCTATCACTTTTGGTCTACTAGCCGTTAACCTTACATTGAAGAATTTATTCCCTTCAACTGATCATTGTAACAACTCACTAACTTGTACCTTGTTTAGTCCAATGCAATTTTGATTAGTTCAAGGCAGGCTCACCAAATCTCCCTGATTCCTTCCAGGAGGAGGACCGACAGCGACTGAGGGAGGAGCTGGAGGAGACGAAGGCAGAGGGGCAGCGGGAGTTGCTATGCAACATCAGGTTCATGTGCGAGTTGTTCAAGCTAAAGATGATTATGGAGGCCGTCATGCACAACAGCATTGTAAAGCTACTAAAGAATGGTGATGATGGTTCACTGGAGGGCCTGTGCACATTACTCTTCACCATCGGCAAGGACTTAGAGGAGGATTCTCAGGAGGCAGAGGTACAACTACATATCGTCTGTCTCTTGTCTGTTTGTCTTTCTGATTTATTAATGTGATCACTAATAACCAGTCTATACTTCCACAGTCCAGAATGGATCAGCACTACAGGCAGATTGTGGTGATCATTAATAAAAAGAGGACATCCCCCAGAATCCGCTACATGCTGTGTGATGCGATGGACCTCAGAGAGGTATGACACGTATTAATGTCAATTGACCTTCAACTGCTGTTTGTCTTTGGTTGTCTGTGTCTGTCTGTCTCGCATATCCTCTAATCTTATATGGCTGATATTAGATTGTCATTTTTGTTAAAGTCTGATGTTTTACACTCTGTTCTCTTTCTCTAGCTCAATTTGGAGAAAAATAAAGACAATTGAAGCGAAGAACCAGATCTTTTCTATGAGGTTTAATGATGTCCCGTGTAGCTCAGTTGGTAGAGCATAGCGCTTGCAACGCCAGAGTTGTGGGTTCGATTCCCAAGGGGAAAATGTATGGAATCAATACTGTAAGATGCTCTGGATAGGAGCGATCACATTGGAAAAGTATAATGAAATATTGATGGTTCATAATAATTGAATCATAAGATGTACAGTGTCCTACAATAAATCCATTTTTTCCCCCTGCAAATTTCTGTCTACTTTATTTGTTTAATTACATGTAAATATAGTGAGACTGGAGTTGAGTTGATGTGATTGAAGGAGTGGCGTGTGAAACGCCACCATAACTCACATCAATATCGACTGGTGATACCATCCACTGGCACTAAGTGACACGACACCCACACACTACCTGGTTTGCAATCCACCCATTTTTCAGCCTTATTATAAGAAATTCACTACCATTCAAAAGTTTGGGGTCACTTAGAAATGTCCTTGTTTTTGAAAGAAATCACAGTTTTGTCCATTTTTTAAATAACATCAAATTCATCAGAAATACAGTGTAGACACTGTTAATGTTGTAAATTACTATTATAGCTGGAAATGGCTGATTTAAAATAAAWWAWAAAAAATGGAACAGCTAAACTCAGCTAAAAAAATATATATATAATCTCACTGTCAACAATAACTTTTTCTTTGMAACTCTGCCTAGAAGGCCAGCATCCCGGAGTCCCCTCTTCGCTGTTGACGTTGAGACTGGTGTTTTGCGGGTACTATTTAATGAAGCTGCCAGTTGAGGACTTGTGAGGCATCTGTTTCTCAAACTAGACACTCTTATGTAAACTTCCGACTTCAACTGTAGCTAAGTTCAGTCCGCCATCTTGAATTAGGACTGGACGGGTCACACTTAAGTGACGATCCAGGAGTGGTGCGCAACCTTTTCCCCACCAAGGACAAAAGATTTTCACTCTCACTTTCACAATCTCTTACGCTTTCCTAAGCGACCTGCAAATTCATCCCTTCTCTGATACACTTCCTCGGCACAGAAAAGTGATATTATACAGGGTTTTTGCCTGCCTATGCAGCCCTATATTGATTCACTTCCTCAACAAAGTGATATCCACAGGTCTTCCTGCCTATCCGTGTAGTCCCCCAGTGATACACTTCCTCAACACACAAGAGCGGTATCCATAGGACTTKTATTTCCTATCCGTGCAGTCCCCTAGTGATTCACTACCTCAACACACTAGAGAGTGATCCATAGGACTTTTATTTATTTTACGGACAGTTGCCGCCCCAGAAATGGATTGAGCGGAACAGCCAAAAGGGCAGACAGATGTATTGAATGAGATCCAACAAATGCCCCAGATGAGCTGGATGAATTGAGTGACCAACTCGACTCGGACCGATTGAATAACATGAATGAATTGCATTTGCAACAAGTTGCGTTCGCAACCTYAAACAGGTTGAACAAACAAGTCCGGCCAAACTGAATCAGAAAAAACAATCCAAACTCAAACAGCCTGAACAAACTGGTCAGATGAACTACCCGAATAAAACAGGTGAATAACCTCACTCAACTGAGCCAATCAAAACAGATGAGGCACACAACTCCCCCCTGCAGTGGTCACACCAATCTTTCAATTATATTTTCACTGTTGCAACCCTCAAAGCTTTTATCCCTTCATTGTTTTGCATGCACTTTATTGAACTCAAAAGCTTTTAATATCCTTAGTTTGTTCAATTTGGAGAGACCTACTTGGTGTTATATTTCTGAGGCAGGCTCTTGAAACGAACCACACAAACTTTATACTATAAGTAACAACTTTGCTTAACTGTTTTTAGGTGGCCACTTGTTTGTGTAATTCATCCAAAATGTCAGCTACAGAGTTTTCCACGCATTATTGGTCCCTTGTAGCCACTCCTGGCTAACTCGCCATTTTATGTCGTAGAAATATTTTTTGAAGTATCTCTTAGACACCTGAGCTTGTGAAAAAACCCTGTGCTACCCAGGAGCACGAGTACAGGACATAACAAGGCTGCTTCTGACTGTTCTACCACAGATGCCGGGAGCTGACGCTGTCGTAGTCCATGTGGGTTCAAATGACATCAGAAGGTCTGGCTCGGAAAGTTTGAAAATTGATTTTAAAGAACTGATTTTAGCATTAAAAGACTCCAAAAACAGGCCAATAATTTCAGGTCCAGTACCATCGTTGGGCCGCGGGTGTTAAAGATTCAGCAGACTGCAGGCATTACACATCTTGCTAAAAGACTACTGTAGCTCTGCTGGAGTCATTTTTATTGATAACTTTGACACCTTCTGGAAACAGAAGATACTCTACAGGGATGATGAAGTCCATCCAAATCATCTTGGCTGCTGGATGCATTTCAAGGCTGCGTTGAAACAATGACTGGTAAATGATCCAAGACCAGCTCCGTTAATCCCTACCATTGTGACAATGAGTCGTCATAATGCTGCATCAAATGTACATGATCTTAAGGGCATTGGCAAACACAATGTAAGTAATTTTATTTATGTACCCATAATTGCACCGAATGCATCTGTTTTTCCTACAGCTATTGTAAGCAGTAATCATGAGCCTATAAACCAGAGTTACATTGTTAGCACTGAGGCAGTGTGCAGTAGTAGGAAGACCACTTTATGCAGGTCACCCTGCACCATCAGCTCCAATGTAAATAACATGAGTAAGTCTACCTCTGATAAGCTTCCCAGTAAAGCATTAAAAACAATCAAGCAACCCAGAAAAGGGTTGAAAATATCCCATATTAACATATGTAGCCTAATTAACTAGGTTCATTAAGTCAATAACTTGCTTGTAACATATGACATTAATATTCTGACTATCTCTGAAACTCACTTAGATAATACCTTTGATGATACAGTGGTAGCAATACATGGTTATAACATCTACCGAAAAGACAGAAATGCCAACGGAGGCGGTGTTGCGGTCAATATTCAGAACCACATTCCTGTAAAGCTTAGAGACGATCTGATGTTAAATACTGTTGAAGTAATATGGCTACAGGTTCATCTGCATCACCTAAAGCCCATTCTTGTGGGAAGCTGCTATAGACCGCCAAGTGCTAACAGTCAGTATCTGGATATTATGTGTGAAATGCTTGATAATGTAGGTGATATCAACAGAGAAGTATATTTTCTGGGTGATATAAATATTGACTGGCTATCATCAAGCTGCTCACTCAGGAAAAAAACTTCAAATTGTAACCAGTGCCTGCAACCTGGATCAGGCTGTCAGTCAACCTACCAGAGTAATTACAAACAGCACAGGAATTAAATCAACAACATGTATTGATCACATTTTTACTAACGCTGCAAATATTTGCTTTAAAGCAGTATCCAAATCCATACGATGTAGTGATCACAATATAATAGCCATATCTAGGAAAACCAAAGTTCCAAAGGCTGGGCCTAATATAGTGTATAAGAGGTCATACAATAAGTTTTGTAGTGATTCATATGTTGATGATCTAAAGAATATTTGCTGTTCTGTGGTGTGTAATGAGGAGCAACCAGACGCTGCACTTGACGCATTTATGAAACTACTTATTCCAGTTACTAATAAGCACGCACCCAATAAGAAAATGACTATAAAAACTGTTAAATCCCCTTGGATTGATGAGGAATTGAAAAATTATATGGTTGAGAGGGATGAGGCAAAAGGTATGGCAATTAAGTCTGGCAGCCCAACTGATTGGCAAACGTTCTGCAAATTAAGAAATCATGTGACTAAACTAAATTTAAAATAAAGTACACTATGAAACAAAGATTATTTATATAATTTATGGTAGTAAAAAGCTTTTGTGCACCTTTGTCACATCTGCGTCCACTACGCCCTCTGGTGTTCATCCGGTGTCGTCCTAACCTTCAGTTCTCACCCTGTATTCTCTCTCTCACCCTGTATTCTCTCTCTCACCCTGTATTCTCTCTCTCTCTCTCTCTCTCTCTCTCTCTCTCTCTGTCAGCTCATAGTCAAATTCTCTCTTTCCCATTAAAAACAATCACGATTGAATGAGACTACTTTTTTGTGCATGGTCCCTGTGGTCAGACGAGTGAGGCTACATGAGATTTACTTTGTTACACCAGACCAAGCCTGCTACATGAGATACTTTTTTGCATGGTCGCTACGGTCAAGTGGGGTGTCTTGTTGAACACGGCAAGGCCTAGAGATTATGGTGGATGCCATTGCAGGCTCTGTGTGTGCTTTAAGCCCCACATGTGTCACTCTCATCCTAGGCTGTGTGTGTGTGTGTGTGTGTGTGTGTTGTGTGTGTGTGTGTGTGTGTGTGTGTGTGTGTGTGTGCTGTGACTTTTTTCTTGACATCTGTTGGGAGAAATTACTGGATTTACAAGTTCATGAGGGTTGCCTAATCACACATATGAAGTTTTGGAAAACCCTTTGAAACAGCGCCCTATGACCCAATTTAATAAGGCACTTCCAGTTGGCACAGGAAGCTGAAGTAACACATTGGGGGTAGGCTTTTTACAGAATGCTGCATTTTAAGGGCTTTAACGTTTTAAGAACTTTGAGCTGATTTTACAGGGGTTGAATGCACTATTTTTCACAAACTCAGGTTGCGTATGGCAAAACACTTTTTAGGTTGATGATTTGAACCACTTCCGGATGCTCCAGGAAGCTTAGAATCAACAGGGTAGTCTCATAGTGGGCCTTGATCGGATTGTCATCGGAAGACAGTTTGGATATGGCATTCATGAACCACATAGGCTTCAGGTTGAATTTAGGGGGAGCAGGCAATGTATTCCTATGGGGAGAGATGTCATTGTAAGACTGTGAGATGAAAAAACCCTGTTTTCACTGTTAAGGGTTAATGCCACACGGTCAACGTTAGGCTTGCACAGATCGGGAGGACCTTAGGAATGTTTCTGTGGTTTGTCCTTCTAACCCTAACGGTTCTGCCGCTGTCCCCAAAGCACCTGAAATTTAGGGCCAGCGCTTCATTTTGGGCCTACTTTCTTCACGGGCCGCTGTGTCCTCAGAGCGAGCTACAGTCAAGCGGGGCATTCATTGAACTTCGGCACGGACTAGAGACTATGGTGATGGTCATTTTTAGTGTTGATTTCAAGGGGTCATTTTGGTGATGGTTGCATCACTGTTTAACATATTGCAAATGTACAAAAGTCACACATCAAGTAAGCGTCTATCAGTCAATAAGATATCATTCTGACACCAAACGGATACAAACTGACACCAACCCACTTTGTCCAACTTGTTTAACCTCTACGAGGCCTCTACCCGGGTCCGGGACACGCCCCCATCCCGCCCACACACTGATTAGCATAGCTGCATAGCTTCACAAGTAGTTAGACATCTAAATATCATTAAATCCAAGTCAGAGACCAGATGAAAGATACAGATTTGTGAGATAAGCCACCATTTTCAGATTTTTTTAAATGTTTTAACGAGGAAGAACATAATATGTAAATCTATTTTAGGCTAAAGCACGTTAGGCAAATATACACCACTATTCTACTCATCAAGTTTTTTACTCACTCAGGCTGCTATCACGCAAGTTCGGCTCAAACTAAGATATGTTCCACTAAACGCAAAGAAAAAACCTTCAGATGCAGTCCTGATAACATATTCATGGTAATATCGGATAGTTTTTGTTAGAGAAAAAGTGCATATTTCAGAGGTAGAAATCACAAGTTTATCAATTGCAGCCACGCATCACAAATCGACTATCGAATACTAGATACGACGCACGTGTATGACCAATTTACTCATCATAAAACATTTCATAAAAATAGACAAAGCATAGCAATGGAAAGACCCAGTTCTTGGTGATTTGAGACCATATTTCAGATTTTGCCTAAGCGTATTTTGTCCAGCGAGACACACCAATAAATCGATAAGATTAGCAATAACCACATGTGGCAAACGTTACCAGCAGCAATCGATTCCAGCCAAAGGCGATAGATCGTAATCAACCGCCAGAATATATTTAATTTTTTCAGCTACTAACCTTCTCAGAAATCTTCCGATGACCTCCTGTTACATCATTTTAACAATATACAATATACAGTTATGTTCGAAAAGGTGCATATTTAGGCCGTACGAAAAGCCGTGGTTACACAATAAAATACTAGGAAATCAAGCCTCAATATGTCTGACGTCATTGCTGTATCAGAGTGAATCTAGTTTAATTGAAAGCTAATCATATACTTGACAAAATACAGGGTGACAGCAATCGAAAAGACAAATTAGTTTCTTAATGCAACCGCTGATTTACATTTGCTTAAAATTATCGCTTGACTTTTCAATACAGGGTTTCGCCAAAGTGAAGCTATAAAACAAAATGGCGAAAATATGCTCGTTTAGAAATATATTCGACCAGAAACACGATTTAGTCATATTAATATTGCTTACTTTGAGCTTGTTCTTCGCCATCAGATTCTTGTGGCAATGTTATCCTTTCCTATGTTATAGAAACGTTTTTGCGTCGATAGATGTCGCTCTGTCCTTCGAAATTCCACTAACCGATCGAAGGGACCCCAAAACGTGGTCAAACTTCAGAGTGCACCAAAGAAATTCCTCAAAATCGGTCGACTAAACGGGATATAAATTGCTATGTAAGAACGGTTCAACAGTTGAAACTACTAGTATGATGTTTCTTACAACTATCAAGGACTGAGAAGACATTGGACCGGTCCTTAGACCAAAGTATTGTGCTCGCGGTTATTTAGAGGGGAACCGATTTGGAGCGGTCCATACGTCCCGCATGGCCTCTCGACGCTTCAGCGCACGACGAGAAAAGGGCGGTCCTAAACAATCTTTTGGTGGTTTTATCATGGCTTGGGATTGTGCAATAGATTCATTCAACACGTGATGACGTACAGACACCCCAGAGAAGACGTGGCCAGTGTCGGGTTTCTTCATAGCATTCACTGTCCGCCTCTAAAAACAGACCCCAGATGCATGGGGTAAACATTTCTGAATCTGAACGCCTCGTCATGAAAAGTGCTGTAGAAATTGTTCTGTGCCACTCAGAGCACAAAATTCCAG